>NC_068911.1:141916836-142219866 GCF_023091745.1 Budorcas taxicolor | reverse complement strand
ACAAGAGTGGTCTACTGAATGACACAGATGTGGCACTTTGTTCTCAGGAAATGTTTCTAGGGCGTCGTGATCTAGTTTCAGGTTATTTGTTTCTTTTTCTACCAAGTTTCCAGGCTCTGTATAACTAAGCTATTCTTTTTCATTCAGTCTGAATAATTCTTCAAAGATGTTCATAATTTCTAGAAACAGTTTTTTTTCTTTTTTCACCTTTAAGACAGAAGATCAATGATTCACTCTTTAAACACTGACATCAAAGAAACATTTTTAATACTCTCTTTCTTACCAAAATTTCTTGATCCGATTTTAAATGAAGGACGCTTCTTTTGTAGGGTTAATAAAAGAGAAAGTCAGAACCATGGGAAAGAGGAGGAAAGAGATCTCTCTCTCATATAAACAATTAATTTTGAGATTTATTTCATTTTTGTATCTTATGTATCTACCACACTGTAAATACTATCTAGAAATATTAATATTAAAAATGTTAACAATATATAATAATAAATATTCACAGAAATACAGTGGCACACTATAAGTACTTAGCAATATTTGTAGAAACAAAGCAACTGAATGGAAATTATGAGTTGGTAGTGTTACTAAGGTTGAATGTAAAATCTGATTCTGTTTACCAGCAGCAAAAGCATAATAGATAAGAAACAATAAAGGAGACAAGATTCACTCTGCAAAGTGGTCATTCTGCTAGTCTTAATCATGGTGCTTATGCTGAGACAAATTCCAAGAGCTCTAGGGATAAAGCCACTGGTGTCAGAACAGGGAAGTGGTCACTGACGTTCTCTACGACCAGTTTGATGTCTATGTACAGTAGCAATTCTACATCTCTTTGTTGGCCCATGGTCTGTAGGATTTAAGAGACAGACAAGCGGTGTTGATCACTCTTCTGAAGGACTATAGTCATTAAAGCTCCCTTTATGCAAAGTCTTAACATAAGGCTAAAGGTTTTCTATAATGAATGACATAACAGCAATTAAGGCATTGGTGGGCCACATGGCAATTCATTTTCAGAGTCAGGGGTCAAGCTGGTTGATTATAACAAGATAAGGTGAGAATTGTGGAATAAGGAAAAGAGAACTAAATATAGAATCAGAGGACTTGGCTTGAAATTCACTGTGAACTTGGGAGAGAGGATGGATTTGACTCTAATGATTCCATCACATGTATGGGAGAAAACCTAAAGATCTTTATATCAGTGGTTCAGATGCTGAAATTACTACATATATGAGGAAGAACCAAGTGTGCCTTTATCTTTGGCACAAAACCATGAGATATGAAGGTAGTATATGCAGAATTAAAAATATTCTTATGGGTAACAAATTCAAATAAACAGTTCTCCAAAGGAAACTACAAAAGGCTGGAAAATATGTGACACGCAAAAATATTCAACCTCACTTTATATATTCAAGAAACTTTTTAATGACGTGTGAATAAGAAAGCCAATAACTTTGTTTTTGTTTTTTTTTTGTTTTTGCTGTTCAACATGGCATTAAAAGATAACATTAGTTAATTTGAATAAGGAAGATGCTTTCCCATTCTGTTGTATGAGAGTAAAATGGTACAACTGTCCTGGGAATATTTTGGGAGGTCTATCAAAAATCTTTAATTTTCACATATTGATTGCCCTAAATCTCATGGGAAACTATGCAAGGAAATAATCATGAATTTGTGTATAGAGATATGTTCTTTATTTTTTGATTTACTTTCCAAAATATTCTACATTACTCTTGAAATTTAGAAAAATGCTATGTAACATGTGAAAAAGGCATATTTTGAAGATTCATTTTTTTCAAAGGGCACATATTCTTAGTTCTTGTTTATAAATAGACTGTGTTCTAAAGTTAACTGTTTACTAATTACATTACATAGAGCAGTGATAAGTTAGAATAGGATGCCCTGAGGTCTCTGAGTGATGTTTGTGATGATGATACTGATGATCAACAAGGTAAAAAACAGACTAAGTTCCAAATAAGGAAAATAAGAGCAGCCAACCCAGTTCTTTTTCGTATTCATCCAGGGTCAATATCGTTCACTTTTGGATAGTGTGCTGTGCCATGCTTAGTCGCTCAGTTATGTCCGACTTTTTGCGACCCCATGGACTATAGCCCACCAGGCTCGTGTGTCCATGGAGATTCTCCAGGCAAGAATACTGAAGCGGGTTGCCATGCCCTTCTCCAGGTAATCTTCCCAACCCAGGGATCGAACCCAGATCTCCTGCATTGCAAGCAGATTCTTTACTGTCTGAGCTACCAGGGAAGCACCTTGGATAGCGTATATAGGTTAAATAAATTGTTCTGTAATAAAGAGCAGCAAAAGTGCTACCTTGGGCTAAGAAATCAGTGCCTAATTGTTTTAATAGCTTTATAAGGCAGCTGCTGCTTTGAATTATAGAACAAACTGTCTTGACTTGCAGGTCTGCAAATGCTCACCCCAGAAGTTAGTTCCCTCTATTCTATTTCAGAAGAACTAAAGAACTTTTGTGGCTGTTCTTCTGTGTTATTATATTCTGATGACAAGAACACATTGTCTCTCACACTCATTGCTCTTCTCTCTTACAAGTACACCATGCAACCTGGAACCTAAAGATACGAGAAAGGAAGAGTCCATTACTCACAGACTGGTCTTCATTAATGGGGTCCTGGACACTCCCGCTGCACTGAGGGACCCAGGGAGGGTCAAACATCGGGACAGATGGCATTCCGAGCACTGGTGATGGCAGGGTGAAATTTATACTGGGAGGTGGGATCTGTTAGTTGATACCAAAGGAATGAAGTAAGATGGGAAATAAACTAAATTGAGTCTGAAATAAAATCATGAAATAATCTTACAGAGCACAGGCTGTTACAAAGCACACAATGAATGTCTCTGGGCCTCAGTTTACCCATTAATAAAATGAAGGGTTTCAACTGTATGATCTCTATTTGTGTTGATTACCCCATCCTCCAAAAACATATGTGTATATATAGTGAAATATCTGCAAGTTTTATGTGCTTACCTCTGGGGATGGTACTGTGATCTTGAGGTTTATAGAAACTTCATTTTCTTACTTTACCTTTCTGTAGATTTTAATCTTTTTAAGAACAAGAATTCATTCATATTGGAGTTAGGTTTACTTATAAAACCAGAGAAGGGAAAAAAAGAAGCATCTCTTGGACCATACACTGTGGATTTGAAGTTGCAGGATTGAAATGAACCTTGGGTTGGGTTTGCTAATCTAATTCCTGTGTGAGAAGTGTGCGCGTGTGTGCGCACGCGCATGCTCAGTCATATCGGACTCTTTGCAACTCTATGGACTGTAGCCCGCAGGCTCCTCTGTCTATGGGATTATCCCAGAAGTATCCCTCACCTTAAAAATCTGCTGTGCTCCCTCTTCCATCCGGGGCCAGACCTGATAGCGAAACCTCCAAAGTGTGTGGAACTTAAGGACGGCGTTCAGTCTCTGCACGGTCTCTGGATGGTGAAACTCTGACGTCAGCATATCGGACACAGCCTCGGGGACTTTCACCGCACACAACAGGAACATGGCCGCTAAAGACAGTCAACAATCCATCAGCTACACATCTTTTAAGCTGTATGATTCCTGGGGATGAGGGGAAGGAGGAAACTGCTTCTGCCTCTTGAAAACGACTACTGAGCTATACAGCCAGGCCACCAGCACTAGCCAAAGAAAACCCTGTTTCAGCTACTGGAAACCAGGCACCATCCTTTGTACCACCCACAATCTTCTAATATCTGGTGTGAGGGCAGTGACAGCACGACATTGCGGTAATCTCATTTTAAGCAACGTTTCCCTTGGCTCACAGTGAAAAGTGAATGTCAGAGGAAGCTAATGAAAAAAGGAAACTACATGCTGAAATAGCCTTTTTAGGAAATGTCTAGAGTCCTCTCAGAGTAACCCTAGGATGGTACATAAAAATGTCCATTAAAGTTACATGTTATATTAACAATAAAATTCAAAAGGTAGACTCTATTAGAAATGTCTACCCTTCCAAGAGGTAGAATAGATTGAGAAACCAACAGAGAATTTATGAAACATAATATCATTGTTGTTTTTTAATTTGGGGAAAGCCAAATACTAGGAAGAGAAAGGTCATTCCATGGTAAGTTACAAAGTCAATGAATAATGAGAAAAAAAAAGAGTATACTCTATAGCATAGAGAAGCCAGTGTCAATTGTAAAAATATTATTTAAAATTTCCCTTGTACTTTCCCCCACATCCTCAAGACACGCTCAGCCAATTCTTAGGATAACCGGGGCTGTCATGGCTCTGAAACTGATCTTGGTCAAGTCCCTTAACTTCTTAGTCTGTGTTTCTCTATTGGTAAAACATGAATAATGATGATGATGATGATGTAGCTGCCTCCAAATGTCTTGTTAGAAAAAAATAAAATATGAAAAGGTGCTTTGTGACATCAAAAGTACTATATATGCATAGTTTATAGAAGGTTTCCTGGGAAATTTAAAAATTGCCACCTCTGAGAAAGAGGACTGGGAATCATGGAATAGAGGGTGACTATTTTAAATTTCATACACTTTTACATTATTTGAATTTTTACTATGTATTTTTCAATGAAAGTAACTATACAAAACTAAAGGAATATGCACAAGAAGTGGAAAATGATGAAGAATCAGATTTTTGCCTCTATCATTTACTAGCTACATGGCTTTGGACACATCACGTAAATTTTAGACATTTGTTTCAATATTGTAATTTGAACACAGAACGTGACTTACCTAAGATTTAATAAAATTAATGATGGTAGTTCATGGTCAATCTGGGAAATCACAACACACACAAAAGAACCTTTTGTGAAATATAGTGAAGATGTAGGTTCTGGGGGAAATCATTGTAAGTTTTAACATCCTGGGAGAGACATGCTGCCTTTGTGCAGACTACACAGGAACATGAAAAGTGTATACAGAGAGCCTAGGCCTGTTTCCCTTTCGTGCACAGCTCTGGCAGTCCAGCCACTGCTACCAATGTGACCTCAGCGTGAAGATGGGATGAATGTGCCTCGCTCTTGTTGAGACACTGGAATGAATGGCAGCAGGACCGGGGTCCTGGGTGGCCTAACTTTACCTGCCGCCCCCGCCATATGCTCATCCATGCTGAGCAGGAGCTCCCAGGCAGCTGGCTGGATGTCCCCATACATCTCCTCTGTCAGAATTGGTGCGGCCTTAATCAGTAGAGATAAGGGAGCAGGCGACAGGCTCATCACCTGCAGAAAGATGGAAATGATGTCTTAAAACCATCGAAGACACTGGCTGTTGTCCTCCTCTTGAAAGCTAAGTGTCACTTCTCTCTCCGCTTTCCTTAAATGACCTTAAAATACTTTTTAAAGTGGGAACATAGCTGGCATGATGTATAGTAAGTAAGCTTTATACCCTATTAGTTGATGTATAATTGTCCCAAATCATATTATTTTATAACACTTTCACCACAAAAGTAATTTGTAACCACCTACGGAATAAACTGTAGAATAAGTACAGCTCTCTGAGAAAAAAGGACTTTAGTCAGTAAATCTTTGTGTTAAAAGTCCTGGTGGACCTTCACAGCATCTTATTTTTCTTCCTATTAGGAATGATTTCCACTGAAAGCTGTGAGCAGCCTCTAATTTATAAAGGAGTTCCATTCAGAAAGTTAGTTTTCTAAGCCAGTGAACTTGGATGGTATTTCTCCTTCAAAATATTATACAGTGTGGTTATTAGTCCAGGTTAGCCCACAAAATACTATTCAATTCATTATTATAAGTAATTGAGGTAAAAAATGTCAATTTGGGGCAAGCCTGTCTTTAGCCATCATTTAAAACACTTTCTAGAAAAACATGAAATTTTTTTCTCTCGTCCCCTGGAAAATATAATATGATTTAGAGTTTAGGTTGTAATAACAATATAATTTTGTGAAGCCCTGGATAAGTAGGTAAGTGTGCTATCTCTTTTAATTCATGCAATGATCCTTTGAGATGGGTCCAGCGTTGCTGCTGCTGCTAAGTCGCTTCAGTCGTGTCCGACTCTGTGCGACCCCATAGACGGCAGCCCACCAGGCTCCCCTGTCCCTGGGATTCTCCAGGCAAGAACACTGGAATGGGTTGCCATTTCATTCTCCAATGCATGAAAGTGAAAAGTGAAAGTGAAGTCGCTCAGTTGTGTCCGACCCTCAGCGACCCCACGGACTGCAGCCTTCCAGGCTCCTCCATCCATGGGATTTTCCAGGCAAGAGTACTGGAGTGGGGTGCCATTGCCTTCTCTGGGGTCCAGTGTTAAAAATCCCCATTTTAGAGATCAAGCAACTAAAACTGAGGGAAATTAACTTAACTTGCCCAAGGTCCCAGAGCCAGAGCAGCAGGTATAGGATCTGAACCCAGATTGTCTCATTCCAAGACCTGTGAGCATCACTACCACACACTGGTGGGAAGCTGGCGCCACTAGAGTGGAAAGAGGCATGGTTCTAGCCAAGCTTCCTTGTCTTTATGGAAGTCAGCTGTCCAGCAAAAAGGGATTTTTTTCTTGCACACTTGGTAGCACTCTTTTTCACCAAATTAGAGGGGGCTGTTATGCCAACACTGTGCCAATTGGCATTGTATATCCCAAACTTTTGTTATTGTTGTTCAGGTGCTCAGTCATGTCCAGCTCTTTGCAACCCCATGGACTGCAGTGCACCAGGCTTCCCTGTCCTTCACTATCTCCTGGAGTTTGCTCAAACTCATATCCATGGAGTCAATGATGTCATCCAACCATCTCAACTTCTGTCGCACCCTTCTCCTCCTCCCTTCAATCTTTCCCAGCATCAGGGACTTTTCCAAACATTAGTCATAAGGATATCTGAAGTTCCCTCCCTATTCCTGCTTCATGAATGTTTTCAAACCATGTATTAATACCTGTAGTCTAATATATTTCAGCATTCCAGAGTCCTTCTTCCCCTCCAGGTTGGCATCTGAAACTCTCTTCTTCAGAGAAGGTGTCCTCAGGCATGATTTATCTGAGCACTGGAAAGAACATGAGATAGATGACAAAGAGTGTTGTGTACTCTTAAAAACCAGCAATGCTGTTTTTCCCCCAATTCTCCAGATAACCACTTCTAACGCAACAGAGGATTTAAGGCCTTTTAATGGGTCTGCACTTTCTGAAAGCGATAAAAGCAGTTAAATTTGTTATGAAAAGGGCACTTAGAGATGTTTAGCAACAAACTCCTCTTTTACCACTGAGGAGACCCGGATCCAGAGAGGTGGAGTAGCTTGCTGTGCTAAATCACTTCAGTATTGTCCAACTCTGTGCAACCCTACAAACTGTAGCCTGCCAGGCTCTTCTGTCCATGGGATTCTCCAGGCAAGTATATTAGAGTGGATTGCCATTCCCTACTCCAGGATCTTCCCGATCCAGGGATCAAACCGGTGTGTCTTACATCTAATCTGCACTGGCAGGTGGGTTCTTTACCACTAGTGCCACCTGTAAAGCCCGTGGAGTAGCTTGACCAAACTGCAGAGCTGGTTATTAGCAGAATAAGGAAAGGACAGGCCCTCCCGACTTTCATTTCAGGGCTAATTATATTTCCACCAAGCTGTTAAAAGCACAAATCTTTTAAAATATTATGAGTTAAAACCCACTCTCTCCAATAGTCCCTCTAAAGGGTTGGATGCTACAAGTCAATCAATTGGAAGAGAAAATACTTCACAGGGAAGTGTTAGGAAGTGAAAGGTAAAAGAGCCATCAAGGAAATATGAGTTCATAATCATCTATCATCCAGGTAAAGTGTTTTTTTTTTAAATCATATTTGTCTATATGAGACAGCAGCTCTTCTTTCAAACCATCCCCTCAACCAGGGTAAAATAGCCCTGACTCACTAGCACTCACACAGAGGAGACAAGTTCTTCCCCTGACTCTGTACATGACAAGGAATGGAGTGGACAGAGCAGCTGGGAGGGTGGTCACTCTGATGTTGGCAGGCCCTTGTTTATTTATCCTGAGTCCTGATGTCTCCTATTTTTGCACTCCAGGCTGTGCAAAAAGGGAATCCATCCCTTTGCACAGTGTAAGGGCTCATTTGTTTTTCCAGTGCCATGTCAATGAAACACTCTCTCCCTCGATGCCAAGGGAAAAAAAATGAACTCCTTAAGAATTTTTGAACAGAGCTTCACAGTGTTACAGATGGAAATATTTTGAAAGAAAAAGCAAAGCTGAAACTATACGCATGTTCCAAGGAAGTCTTTCAAAACTGACAAAAAGACCCAAGACAATGCATCTATTATGTGACTGGTATGGAATGAACTTTCAAATGAATCTACTTGGAAACAAATGAACCAGAGCTCTTGCTGTGTTTTCTAAAGATTAAAAAAAAGTGGAGGCATATACTTGGGAACACATATCATTTGGGGAGAGAAATTCTGCATTCCTTTTTTTCCCCTTGTGAAAGTAAAAGCAATATATAATATAAATATTGTGCCTGTTTTATATAATTTTAAAGCTATTCTAAAATCATATATGGCAGTTATTTTCCATATAAATGTAGCAACATATCTGATTTACTTTTTTAAAAGTCAAGGTATTCAAAAAGCAGCAACTTTCTGCTTTTATTCTATTTATAAAAATTATATGCAAATTGCAGAATACCTGGAAAATACAGAAAAACTATGAAGAAAGAAACCAAAATCTCCATAATACCCAACTCAGGCATGGTCATTGTTTGATTTCTTTCAGACTTTTGTCCCCCTACACAGCAAAGCTGTGATGACACTATGTATGTGGCACACAGTTTTGGTTTTTAACTTTTTATTTTGTATTGGGGTATAGTCGATGAACAATGTGATAGTTTCAAGCAAACAGTGAAAGGACTCAGCTATACAAACACATGTGTCCATTCTCTTCCAAACTCCCCTCCCATCCAGAATGAGTGCCACACAGTTTTAAACATTTCATTTTATTATGATATTATGATGATGATTTCCCCAGGTCATTACAGTTATTTTAAAATATGGTTTTTGAATTTTTAGAATATTTTATTGCTTTATCCTTTGGCTGGACATTTTGTCCTTTCAGGGTTATTTCTGAATAATACTTTTGATTAATTTATGGGCATTTTAACCAGGCAGATAAAGAAAAAATACTCAGAAGAAAAAGGACAAACATTTATGTCTCTCACACTCTGGGAAATGTAGACTTCTGTTTAATTCTGTCTGCTGGGGACAGAGGGTATAAGTCAAGCTTCTCAGGTATCAAATATGTAGTATCCCAGTACGCATGCTTAAGCATGGTGTGTTCTGCCAGCTTCAAGATAATTAGGATGTTTGTTATAGTGGAAAGGGAAGGGAATTGGAAAGGCTTTTACACTAGGCTAATGGGCTAATAACTCTTCTTGAGTGACTTGTTTGGGCCTGAAAGATAGATATTAAAGATGGGTACACATGTGAGGGGCATTTCAGTATATTACATGAGGTTCCTGAAGTCCTATACTGGTGTGACTCTGATTCAGACTAACAAAGTTATCATCAGTAGCTTTTTGATTTGGTAACTTGTTGTAGAAGACTAGTTTTGAAGGCATCTGTTGGTTATTAGTAGGGGTTTCCCAGGTGGCTCATTGTTAAAGAATCTGCCTGAAATGCAGGAGATGCAGGTTTAATTCCTGGGTCAGGAAGATCCCTTGGAGTAGGAAATGGTAACCCACTGTAGTATTCTTGCCTAGAAAATCCCATGGACAGAGGAGCCTGGCAGGCACAGTCCATGGAGTCAGAAAGAGTAGGACATGACTTAGTGAGTAAATAGTAACAAACAAACAACCTTTTATTTGCATGATGCATAATAAGTCACTTCAGTTGTGTCCAACTCTGTGACCCTATGGCCACAGCCCGACAGGCTCCACTGTCCATGGGATTCTCCAGGCAAATACTGGAGTGGGTTACCATTTCCTTCTCCAACCTTTTATTTACCTCTCCTCTTAAACTGAAAGGAAAAAAATATGTTTTATCCACTCCCATTTCCATTAGCAAGTACTAATTGAACATGTACTCTATTTAGAACATAGCATTAGACAAGATACAGATATATAGGAAAAATCAAAAAATTCTTTGGTGAATTTACCTTTTGGTGAAAGCAATATATAACAAGGTTAGAAGTGCACTAACCAGGCTAATGGAACAAACAGTGAGGCTTTGAGCACTGAAATGAAGATTAGCATATTGATCAGAGTTAGAAGGGTTACAAAATGTACTAGCTGTCACAAATATATTCTGCCAGAAAAGCTGATTAAAAAGGAAACGATAATGAAATACCAGTTGCTCTAAGTCTTGATTTTAATCAGAACCACTGCTTTTAGTCTTGATTTATGGCCTATTCTGTTTTCATTTGGGCTCTGGAAACATGCACATGGTTCATTTATGTGACAAATTCAGAACAGGCAAATGGAAACATCATGAGAAAATGAAAAGAAAAAGCTTGAATAGGAGGCTGGCATTTTGGAAATATAATGTTTATCACTGAAGACAATACATCTTTTCAGCTCTCTATTGGCATGACTAATTTAAATGTGTTAAGGTTAGGGAACATTTACCCTTGTTTTCTTTCCCTTTCCCTTTCAGAAATGTGGGGTTTCCCTTGTGGCTCAGACGGTAAAGAATCTGCCTGCAAGGTGGGTTCTACCCCTGGGTTGGGAAGATCCCCTGGAGAAGGGAACAGCTACCCACTCTAGTATTCTGGCCTAGAGAATTCCATGGACAGAGGAGCCTGGCAGGCTACAGTCCATGGGGTTGCAGAGTCGGACATGACTGAGTGACTTTCACTTACACTCCCACTTTAGAAATGTGAGCAATCTGTAAGGTAACATTTTCTGCTGCTTCAGGCTGCTTTGTCCTGCATGGGCCAGAAGTGGAAGGCATTCATGAAACACCCTAGAACCCTAAAGCCCACTCACTCATTCAATATTATTGTCCCTCTGCTATAGTGAGGTTCTCTGTTAGGTATTACACAGGATACAAAATGTGTAAGACTGCCTCAGTTATCGAGAAGTTTTATAATTAAGTGGCAGAAGATAAATAGGGATGTAAGTAGCCCCACTTTGTAGGCAGAGGGATCTTAAAAGCTCTCAGTGCTTTATCACAGGATAAAGACTAAAATCCTTTCCACAGCCTCAGAGGACAAGAGCACAGTTGACCGCAGTACATAATGAGGCTGCACAAGCAAGCAGAGAGCAGGCCAGGTTGAACCTCGTCCTCAGCCTTGGTGCTCCCTCTTCTCTCTGGTTGGAGAATTCTGTATTCAGTTAACATCTAGGCATCCTTTAGCCAAAACTCATCTGTCACTTCATTGGAGATACTGCCTTATCTCCCCCGATAAGTTCAAAGCTTCGTTCATAAGATCTCTCAGCACAGTTTTCTCCTTTATTGTGCTTATTGCTGCTGCAATTTTACACCAACTTAGGGATGCTTAGTTGATTAATTTCTGTCTCTCAGCTAGACTGTGTGCATCATACGAGGACAGTGCCGTATCTCTGTGGCCATTATTATATCTAGCACACAGTATGAACTCAATATGGTCCCGAAAGTCTTTAAAATTTGTTGAATAGACACATGGATTGATGGATAAATTAATGAATGAATAATTGAATGAATAATATGAAAAGCAGAATAAAACACCATTATAGTTTAGAGGAAGAAGGGAAAGAAATGAAATTAATCATCCACCTGCAGTATGTCCTGTGGTGAACACTAGGGGGATCAGAAAAGGTTTCAAGGAGGAGGTGGCTTTTGAGTTGGATCTTGAAGGATGTTTGGGTTCAGCCATGTATAGATTACAAGTGAAGATATGACTGGAGCAAAGGTATGGAAGTAAGAAATCTCAGCGTGTACATGATGAACAATAAACATTAATTTAGTTTGGTGTATTTTTATAATTTTCAACATATTTTACAGCTTTTCTTACATAGGTAAGGGAGTTTTTATAGGAAGGATAGCTTATCTAAATAAGTTTTCTTTGGATGTAGTATCATTTATGTTTGAGATACATATATGTACAAATATATATATGTTTATAGATAAGTATGTACACATATACATTTCAAACATAAATGACATGTCCATATATATGTATACATGTACAAGAATATATGCACATATATATTTTTCTTTTTATGTCATCATTTAGCAGTTTATGTAATTTTCCCACCTGATCTTCCCTTAGAATCCGTGTTTTCTGAATACTATGAGATGTAAGAGAGTTTAGTTGAAAAAGCCCTGACTTTGATAATCCATGTTCCTAAACTAAAGGCTACGCGAATATGTTCTAAATATTGTGGACAATGGGATTTTGTGGACAAAATTGTGGACAATCCCATCTATTTTAGCTTCAATGTTTTCATCTGTAAAATGAGGTGACGAGTATCTACTGAACAAGATTTGTAAGAATGGAAAAGTACATTGTCAATGATGTATACTTTGTCATACACATGTTTCAGAAAAAACACTAAAAGGTCGTATCCCAGAAGGGAAATTAGCACATTTATGAGATCTACAAGATATACAGTTTTTTCTTTAGGAGCTCTTGTATTAGCCAAAGCCACTTCCTTGTACTTTAATAATTTAAAAACAGTTGGACTATAAAGAAAGCTGGGTGCTGAAGAATTGATGCTTTTGAACTGTGGTGTTGGAGAAGACTCTTGAGAGTCCCTTGGCTTGCAAGCAGATCCAACCTGTCCATCCTAAAGGAGATCAGTCCTGGGTGTTCATTGGAAGGACTGATGTTGAAGCTGAAACTCCAGTACTCTGGCCACGTGATATGAAGAACTGACTCATTTGAAAAGACCCTGATGCTGGGAAAGATTGAGGGCAGGAGGGGAAGGGGACGACAGAGGATGAAATGGTTGGATGGCATCACCGACTCAATGGACATGAGTTTGGGTAAACTCTGGGAGTTGGTGATGGACAGGGAGGCCTGGCATGCTATGGTTCATGGGGTCACAAAGAGTCAGACAGAACTGAGCGACTGAACTGAACTGAACTGAATTAAATAAATCCCTTTTTCAAGTGCTAAAGCATTACAAATTGCTATACAACTCAACTGTGCATTTTCGTTATTGCTTATATTCTCTAGTTTGATTTGCATTTTATTGCCACCCTTCCACCTTACCAAACTTGGCTTACAAACTCTTTAGTAGAAAGATCCTCTGCTCCACTTACTTTTGTTTCTCCAAGAATACCTGGCTTTTGTGCCAACAGCAGGTGCCCAATGAACGCTCACTGAGATGAATAGGTATTATATAAAAATCCTGGCAAAACCACTTGCAAGAAGCAGCTGCAGACTTGGCCGGCAGCATGCAGTGGCCATCATGCCTTCTCCGGGGCAGGGGGTAACTCAGGGCTTCCCTGGCAGGAGCACGGCAACCCTGGTTACTGTCTTCATCTTCAGCCAGCTCAGTTGTCCAATTGTCAGGAAAGTACAGCTGAATACTGAGAAAATGTAATCATTTCTTGAAAATGTTTCCTTTAGTCTGATTTGACTCTATTATTTGTCAGTGAAAAGTTGGGCCATTTATTACTTATTTCTTAAGATAAAACTGTATCAGTTTCCTGTTACTGCTATAAAAAATGACCACAATCTTTTTGGCAAAAAATAGCACAGATTTATGATTTTGACAGTTTTCTAGGTCAGAAGTTGAAGATGATTGGCGGGACTGTGTTCCTTCTGGGGGAATCATTCATTTCCTTGTCATTTCCAGCTCCTAGAGGCTGCCTAGGCTCACTACACTGCATCGCTCCGACTTCTGCTTCTATCGTCAAAACTCCATCTCTGACTATGTTCGGCCCACTTGGATAGTCCAGGATAATCTCCTATTATATGATTCTTGACTTATTCACCCAGGCAAGATCCCTTTCACCACGTGAGGTAACATATTCACGGGTTCCGAGGATTAGAATTCCAACATCTTCAGGGGGACATTATTCTGCCTACCACAGCAACTCATCAAAAATGCCCCTTTGAGTTTATATTTATTTGTTGAAATAAGACAAAACCCACAAAAAGTTTATATTTGCTCATGGACATGAAGACAAAGCACTTGCTTTTTCTGCACCAAGGAAATGGCAACGCACTCCAGTATTCTTGCCTGAAGAATCCCAGGGACAAAGGAGCCTGGTGGGCTGCCGTCTATGGGATCGCACAGAGTTGGACATGACTGAAGTGACTTAGCAGCAGCAGCTTCTAAAGTGAAAGTTTTAGTCACTCAGTTGCGTGCGACTCTGTGACACCATGAACTGTAGCCCACCAAGCTCCTCTGTCCATGGAATTCTCCAGGCAGGAATACTGGAGTGGGTTGCCATTCCCTTCTTCACGAGATCTTCCCAGTCCAGTGACTGACCTGGGTCTCCTGCATTGCAGGCAGATTCTTTACCAGCTGAGCTCCCAGGGAAGCTACCCATTGTCTATCTTTGCTCAAAACCACACAGACCTGTAGCCTGGTTTATACCACTGCAGTGGGCTGAAATTTGCATTTACAGAGAAACGATTGTTAGGACATTGTTTTCCCTATCATTGGTGTATATCATGTGATCACGCACTCACCTCTTTCTGCTTCTTGCCCCGGAGGGCCACATTGCTAATGCTGTTGCTCTCACGGAGGGAGTCCACAGTGTCTCCGTAGAGCAGCTTAATGGCCCTGACCAGCCGGGCACAGGAGCGGCTGTGGTGCAGGTAGCAGTGGGGGTGGCAGTAGTCGATGTGGGTGCAGATGAAGCTCTGCTGGTTGCACAGCAAGATCATGACCTGGAACACAGACGCCACTGAGGCTCAGCCAGGGTGCAGACCAATCGTGAGCCACGATGTGGGGTAGAACACGGAAAGTCAGAACGTCAGCTTTCATTAACGGGTCTTAAAATCACAGTAATTCCATGAGAAAACAATAATTCCCACAAGAGAACAAAGACTTGCAAGCCTTTATGTACTTGACCTCTTTTGCTCCCTGGATTCACACCTGATAGAAAGCTCTTTTTGAAACAATAAAAGGTTAAGTGACCTTCAAAAACTTGGAAGTGTATGATTCCCAGATATTTTCAAATGATTCCAAACTTAAAATATATTATTTTTTTCAGCTCTGATGTTGTAGAAGGAGCCAGTAGAAGAGCAGAAAGTGGTGAGAAGTTCCATCCCAAAGGATTTGGCTGGCCTTTGACAGCTGTGGGATGTCTTTAACTCCAGCCCACCTACATGGAACTTGAAAACATTTCTGTATCTTCCACCCTGGCCTCTAACCTTCAGCTGGGCTTGAATCCCCTGTAGAACTTCGTTTCCTCTCTCTACAAAGAATTTGCTTTCAGCTTTGGGTTATTCTAGCTCTTCACTTGTGGCTTGATCTGGCTCAAATTCTCATATCTCCTAGACTTCCCAAATAGGATTCCAGAAAAGAACTCAGTTGATTTAAAGGATAGGGTTATTTTAAGAAAAGGAATGAAGGCCCTAGGGTTTAAAATTTCTCAAGTTGCTTTCCTAAAAAGGCAGTAGCATTCCTAAAGCTGCAAGTTTAGTCAAATCTGCATAGAGTAATCTTTTGAATGAGTCTATCCTTCCGACCCCAACACCTAACCTGTGAGGTGCCATATTGGCTGGAGAACATAAAATAAGTCTATATGAATAAGACCAATCAATCAGACCTACTAGGCAAGGATGCCATGCATTTCCTTGGAAGAAGAGGTCTGCTTACCATGAGACAAAGGTAAACAACAGTAACAACGCACTCCTGTCAAACTCATCTAACAGTATCTCACACTCTTCAAAGTTTAAAAACTACAGGTTTTGCATGAACAGAATATCCAGATCTCTCTCAAGATTCATTGAAGATGCCCAATATTTCTGTATACTGATATGAGGTAGGGCACAAATAAGAACTGTAGGGTATCCCTCGTTATTCTTGAACCTGCACAAAACCTGGTTCTTTGACTAATAAAACTGACAAACGTCTAGCAAGACTGATCAAAACAAGAGAAAGGAAAGATATAACCTGTCAATATCAGAAACAGTAAAGGCACATCACTGTAGATCCCACAGAATCTAAGATGATCTTAAGAGACTATATAAACATCTATTTGCTAATAAATATGAGTATTTGGATAAAATCAACAAATTTCTAGGAAAAAAATCAATTTGCTTAAACAGATCCCAGAAGAAACAGAAATCTGAATGATTTTAATCTTATGACATGAATTAAATATGTAATTAAAAACTTTCCTACAAAGAAATTTTTAGGTCTAGAAGATTCACCAGTGATTTTGAAAAAATATCTCTGGTCTTAAACACAAACACTTCTAGAGGGCTAACATGGTACAGGAAACTAAAATGCATTACTGAATAAAACTGAAGCAATTCAGGACTTCCCGAGTAGTGCAGGTGGATCAGAACGCACCTGCCAATGAAGGGGACACAGGTTTAATCCCTTGTCCAGGAAGATTCACATGCCAGGGAGCAACTAAGTCCATGTACCACAACTACTGAGCCTGCACTCTAGAGCCTGGTGCCAAAACTACTGAGGCCCGTGTGCCTAGACCTTGTGCTCTGCAACAAGAGAAGCTACCACAATGAGAAGTCTTAGCAAGCAGTCCCCACTAGCCGCAACCAGAGAAAGTCCGAGCAAAGCCATGAAGACCCAACCCAGCACAGTCAAAAAATAAACAAACAATTAAAAAACATGAAAATAAAATTGAAGAGATCTTAAATAAATAATGGAGCATAAGTTAAGGGAGGGTAGACCATTTTATACATTAGAAACTTAATAAAGAATTTCAATTCCTTAATTTTAACTACCTTTATATTCAATATAAGGCTGCTGTAGAAGCTTTTTTTAATGGAAACTAACAAGGTAATTTTAATAGAAATGAATTTAGCCAAGAATAGACCAGGTCATCCTGAAGAAGAACAGAGCTAGAAGATTTACACTTATGTGAGCGAAAGAAACCAGACACAACAGAGAACCTAGCATGTGACACGCATTTCAAAAACAAACAACACTAATCTTCCATGTTAGGATAGTAGTTACCAGTAAGGGAGGGTAGTATTTGGCAGAGGGCCTGGGTAGGGCTTCTAAGGTACTGCTAATGTTCTTCTTGACTTGGTGGTGGTTACACAGATGTGTCTACTTTATGAGAATTTATTGAGCCGTGCACATAGGTTTTGTATGCTTTTTAATATGTAGGTTTGACTTAACTACAAAGTTGACTTTTAAAATAGTTATGTCAGAGATTCTCAAAATCAGCTGGTTCTGGGAATCAGCCAGTTCCAAGGGCATAGCCCTGTACACTCTGAGTGTGATGTACCAGGCAGCCCTTATCTGACCCTACTAGAAGTCAAATGAAAGAGGAGATGGGGACATTCCATACCTAACATTAATAACAGTGCTGCCAGTATCCTGCCAACTGTGGATCTCACATCATACTTCCTGAGCTTTCTCTTCCTTTCTTCATGCCCTTGAACTGCAACCTGTGCTTGGGACTCCATCTTGCCTGTGCCCTCAGGAGAACCCTTTGAGGTGTGACCTTAATCATAGAATCTCCATGTCCTGGTTTACAGTTTGATAGAATGCAGACTCAAGACTGACACCATGATCTTGCTCTCAGCACCTGTGAAGACTTGTGTAAAACTGATCATGAGGCCTTGACTGTGTTACCCAGGTTCTCTCGACCACCAACCTGACCTGGTCCCTCTCCTGACTGACTCACAAGCCAGCCACAACAAAGGACCCTTGGTCTTAAATAAGGTTCAAATGAATGCAGTCCAGCAGAAGACCCATCTTAGTGAGGATCCAGAGGTTCAGCTGAAATGCGAATCTACAGATTTCTAAGAGGCTGAAATGGATGGATATTTTTAGTATAGTCTTTTGTCCTCTCTTCACAGATCTCCCCCCAGTGCCGAAAGAAATTGATCTCACGGCTCTTTCTGAGACTCCTACTTACATGAAGCCATGACATGTTCCGGTGGTAATTTTCCTCCACGCTGGCTGTGCTCATGCCCTCGGGCTCAATGCTGGGCTCACTTGCACTCCAAGGACTCCCTTCTTCAAAAGAAAAACAGCAAGAAAGGTTGGACTGTTCTGTCTCCCTGGAGAGCGCATTGCTATGGTATCATGGTCCATGCTTTTGAATCCTAGGGCACACTACCATGGCCAGTGGGTTACAGGGCATAGCACTGACTTTAGTGGAGGAATATTAATAGGAGATGTTCCCTTTACCACCAGCTGAACCAGCAATTACAAAGACATTTATGATCTCTGTTACAGTGGCTTCCATTTTGAGACATGGGAGCAGAGGAAAAAAAACACAGAGCCAAGTCCTTGAATTGCTGAGATGAGCAAGTTATTGGTTGAGTGTGCCCAAACCCATTCCAGACTGCCCAGAACTCACAGGTGTAGGTAAGTAGGGACACCAGCCAACCTGCAGTGGCCACAAAAGGTGCTGCCACCTCCACTGGGACTGTGACCACAGCTAGTGTTACTGCTCTTCACACCAGCTGGCTTTGCTATCAGAACTACTTCAAAGATGGGTGGTGCCTCAGAAAAACAAAGGGAATTTGGAAGTAATTGTGCCCAGTTGTGGATAACTTTTTGTCCAAGTTCCTCTCTGAAGGAGACATGTCACAGGAATTCTTAGTATACTGAATATACTAGATTGTATACTTAGTATACCAGACAACAAAGCTTTGCACTCCAATCTACCAGCTTTTCTGGGTATTTTCTGTGACAAAACTATGCCTCTAGCTTAGACAGTTTGACTTAACTGGTTAGGCTAAAGGGATCAATTTAAATAATTAATTCAAATAATATTTTTCCCCAAACTAACTGATGATACTGTTACAGCTCAGATCTGTAACTAAAGATGGCATGAGGCTTTTTTCTATTATGTTCTTGAAAAATAGGCTGAATCTTAATTAATGCATAAATTAGCTATTTTCGAAGGGAAAGGTGGGTAGGTGTAGAAACATTTTCTATTTTAAATTCTCTTTGATTAAAGATACTCAGCTCCTATTTCAGCAGGCTAAACTGATAATTTATCCACATTCCCTGGATAACTTCTAACTAACTTCTGAAATAACTTACTTATAAAGAAGAGCTTTCCATTTTGGTTTTCCACACAGGGACTGAATGGCAAAGAATATGTACTTCAATTTTTACCTAACAAACTCTAGACAGCTGGTGAGTTCTACTGGCATGCACATTTAATCTTTTCCTTGTCTCCTAAGATGGTGATCAGAGCCCATAGAACAAACATATTTTGGGATTCACAGTCTCTTTGCGTCCTATGGTGACAGTCTACAACTCTAATATCCTGATTGTATATAAATCGGATTCTCAGGAGTTTGATATACTTTATAATCATTCCTAATTTATCTTCAGAGCTGTGGGTAAGGAGCACACAGAATTATTCTTATTGGGTCACTGGGGAAAACAAATTCCCAAGAAGTTAAGTGACTTGCTGAAGGTCACTAATCATTAGGTGTAGACAATCTTTCCTTTCTAAAATTTTGGTTGTTTTCACTGAGAAAGAGAGACTTTTACAAAGTACATTAAGTCAGCTTAACATCAAGGGAATGTCTACATTTTGCTTTAAAGTTCCTGTTCAGAAGTATAAAGGCATAAAGCACTTGGATCTCAAAAAAAAAAAAAAAATCTGTCATTGTCACTAAAGTATTTTCTTTCCCTACTGTAGACTTTATATCCTCCCTGCTCAAGCTGTGGTCCTTGAACCAGCAGCATCAGCGTCACCAGAAAGCTTGTTAAAAGGGTAAAATCTCAGCCTCCTGTTTCAGAGATGCTGAACCAGATTCTGCGTTTTAACAAGCTCCCAGCTGACTCTGCACAGTAAGGTTGGAGCAGCCCTGCTCTGGAAGACAACATCGTTTACAGACCCAGTGGGTACTCTAACCTACAACTCTGCGCTCCGACTATGGACCTGTAAGGAAATGGACTTGAGCTGTACGGGGATTTGGGCTCTGACTTCCTACCCCCCACGTCCCTGCACACACCCACTCCTCTATGTTACCTAGGTCAGTGACAGTGTCCCTGCTTTGGGACAGCTGCAGCTCCTCAGCCTCAGACTCTGAGTCCTGCCGTGATAACTTGCTGCTCTTTAAGCTGCCGACCCGGCGAATGCTGGACAAGGAACCCCCCTTCTTCACCTGGAAACTGCGGGTTCCTTTAATCTGGAGCAGGCGGGAACCTCCTATCCTGATCTTCCTGCTGGGAACTGTATTAAAAGAATAAAATAGGGCTTTTTCCCCCTTAGTTCTCCCCAGCAAGCGTCAGAGCCAAGCTCTCCCCAACTTTGTCACTGAACAACCTCTTCTCTGCTGGTCTGGACAAGGAGCTTCTCCCAAGGGCCCAGCCAGGCAGCTCTGTTGGACAGGCAGGAGGCTGGGTCCACCAGGAAGGGCTGGTGCAGCTTCTTTCTTGGACACACAGCTCATCGGTGCTGGGAACAACCTGCTCTCTCTCTCTGGCCCAGAATTCACAAGCATGAGCGTGCCCTCACCACGGAGTCCTCCAGGACTGTTAGCATGTTCACATAGCATCATTGCTTGATTTCACAGAACCATCAGTCACGTGTTTTTGTCTTTTGAAATGGGACAGGCAGATTTATGTGAGCTTGGGAAACCCCATCATGGGAAACACTTTCATTTGGGAATACCTCAATAAGAAATAAAAACAACAGTTGCTTCACTCTCCAACAATCAGCAGTGGGGTCCGCTCGGCTCCTCAGCAAAGGCACTAAAGGATCTGTTTTCAGTGGGGTGCTTTGGGTGAACACGAGTGTGAAATGGTTCCATTTTCAATGCGCCTAGTGATTGCTCCTCTCAGTCAAAAGGTTGGGTGAGATATGAGTCCAAAGGTTGCAACACCCTGTGTCAACTTTACAGTCTACATATACCAAGAAGAACATGCATTACTCCTCTTTAGTGTTCTGGAAGAAATAGTCATCAGTGAGGAAAATTAAAGTGTAAAAGAAACACGTTCAGCTAGAAACCTACTTTTTAATCAAAAGCATTCTTATTTCCCATAGTCATATCCACACCTCCTTCCTTTTCCTCTGAAGATCTGGGATTGTCACATATTGATACTGTAAGGGTGATTCTGAAAGTTCAGGGCTTCAAGTGATACTCAGAAAGGGGCTGTTTTTTTTTAAGTTTTCGTTCTTAAGACATAAACAAGATTTCTTACTAATTATGCAAGATACAGCTATTAATATTTTAGTCCCAATCAGGAAGATTGCATTTTAGTCTCAAGTTTCTCACCCACAGGAGAGTTAGTCTGTGACTGTGATAGAAGATTGTACCGCTCCATAAAATGTTAATTAAGTATACATTTTTAGTGACATTTAAAGGAGCCTGGAAGATATCCTTTGATATCATGTGAAATGTTGAATCATGTGAAATGTTTAATCTCTAATTTATACCCATGATTGAGAAAGACTAAAATTATCACCACTCAGCTGGCAATGGCTTCATGGAGCTCCCTGAACACATCTGGATAGAATTGCACATCCAGACAGAAGTTCTTGCAGCACAGTTGAATACATTCCACAAAGACCATAATGCTCAATTTTAGTAATAGCACAAACTCATCCACTGTATTTTTCAGTATTATTTTTAGGCACAATTGAGACTTTATGACTTATCTGAAATGCATTTGAAACAGAATATAGTTATTTTTAAAGACTATTAATACAATTATGTCAAAATAGACTGGGAAGTAGATAAAAAGATTAAAGAAAGAATTTAAAAATTTTACAGAGGCACACTTTGTCATTCTTTGATTTCATGATATTTTTCTGCTTACAAATATAGTACAGTAACCCCAATTTAATATGACGCAAAAAAATTTAACTTTGAGAACCCTATTCTACTACCAAAGATAATTGGAAATCTCATATAACTCTGAAAAAATAATATTCAGAATTATGGCATTGGTTATTTACAAAGGACATAATAGTTAGGATTCAGATTTGGTAAAGTACATCCATGACAATGAGAACTAATATTAAAGAAACAAATTCATCTATATTGGATAAAACATTACTTTTCCCTTTTCTCTAACACCACATTATATCTATTAGCAAGTCCTGTTGATGCAACACTTCCAAATATAGGATTTTGAAAGTCCCATCACCTATTCCCTGGATGAATATAACCAACAAACTATACTCTCTTATCCCTACTCCTACAGTTTGAATCATCTTTTAAATACATAATCACAAATACAAATATCATATCACTTTTCTGGTCAAAATCTCCCAACAACTACCCAACACATTTAAATAGAATTAAATTTCTAACCATATTTACAGACCCTATTTATTTGACCTTTGCTCAACCCCATCTTTTAACACTCTTCCTCCAACTCATTCTATTGCAACCACCTTGCCCTTCTTCACATGTTCCCACGTTCCTGCATCAGAGCCTTGTTCTCACTGTTATCTCTGTTTGGAAGACTTTCCTCTCAGCCCTTAGCATGACTGGATTCTTCACATCATGCAAGTCTCAGCTCGATGTCACTTGTGACTAGAATCCCTCCTACTCCAGGTCACTACCAATTCTCTGACTCTAACCTGATTTCCTCATACTATTTATCTCTACTTGAAAGTCCAGAATTTAATGTTATTCATTATTAGCTAACCTAAACTAAAATATACATGGGAAATTTTCCCTGTTTATTGCTGTATTCTAGGAACCTGTAATAGTGCCTGGTATACAGCAGATGTTCAGTACATGATTATTGAAGAGTCACACACGTCTTGGTATCTGTATTCTGGAAAGCCAATCTTAGTTTGTATCTGGAATATGGATAAAATGATATCAGATCTTGCTTGAAGATTTTAGTTAAGACATTTTTCATTCTAAGGATGATTTCATATTAGTTTTCCTTTGTAGAATCCCAACTGTCCTCAGGTTGTTTATTTCAAGAACTGACATTTTTAGATGTTATACAAACAGATGGTATGAAACTTTAAATAAAATTTTAATAATCTGAGTTAGCAGGGTCCCTGCGATCCCCATTTTCACATCGGCTTTAGCATCTGGTATCAGCTTGTTAAAAGGAATTAAGGAGTATTTAGGAATCTTTGAGAAGTTTCTTGCCAACTGGTAAAGGACATTTTATGAATATGTTCTCATTTTATTTATACTTCTAGCTTTCTGCTCTTAATTTATTAAATAGCTTCATATGATCCCATAGCCATTCTATGAGAAGAAAAATGCTTGTGCATTTGAACATTAAAGGCAATTTACATAAATGATTATCAGGAAATTAGTGTTCTTAAAAATTAATCTGAGGTTTTATTTCTTAAAATGATATAGAATTTCCTCTGCTGAAATGTAACCATGTCAGTATTAATGCTTTTGCTTCAACTACTTCAAATAATAACTAGCATAATAATTTTGAGTGGGGAAAAAGTCCCTGTGGGGTATGTTTAAAATATGTAAGTTTCACAAAAACAGAATCACAGATATAGAGAACAGACTGGTAGTTTCCCAGGGAGAAGGAGTCAGGGGAGGGATGGAATGAGAGGCTGGGGTTAGCAGATGTAAACTTTTATATATCCAATGGATAAACACCAAGGTCTTTGCATACCACAGAGAACTATATTCAATATTCAATAAACCATAATGGAAAAGAATATAAAAAAGAATATATATATATATGTCTAACTAAACCACTTTGCTATATAGTAGAAACACAACATTGTAAAGCAACTAGACTTCAGTTTTTAAAAAGTGATAAAAAAGATGGAAGTTTCTCATCATATGCAGTCCACTTTGTCAGAAGTAGAAGTATTTGAACAAACCTTGACTTGATACTTCTTATTATCAGAAATTGATAAAACTTGGCTAATTCTTCCTGCAACATGGCTTCTGTTCACCATAAATTCAACACAATATATTTACATTTTTAAATGTTGTGACAACACTCTGATCTTGAAATATTAAAAGGGTTTTTTTTTTTTCAGAATATATCCACTCTTTACAAAGTTTTAAATATTTTAAATATGTTGTGTTTTCTTTATTTAGGGCTATACTTTTCCAGATTTTTTTAATTGTAGGTTATTACAAGATGCTGGGTATACATCCCTATGCTATACAGTACATCCTTGTTTTTTATTTTATATATAGTAGTATCTGCTCCTGCCCCACCCCCTGCTATCCTCTTTGGCAGCCACAAGTTTGGTTTCTATGTGAGTTTATTTCTGTTTTGTAAAAAAATTCATCTCTATCATATTTTAAAATTCCACATATAAGTGATACTTTCAGAGTCAGATACGACTGAGCAACTGAACTGAACTGAACTGACCTATGATATTTGTCTTTCTCTATCTTCACTTAATATGTTAATATCTAGGTCTGTCCATGTTGCTACAAATAGCATTATTTCATTCTCTTTTATGACTAATATTCAATTGTATGTATATGTATGTGTATATACACACCACATCTTCTTTATCCATTCATTTGTCAATAGACATTTACATTACTTCCATATCTTGGCTATTGTAAATAGTGCTGCAGTGAACACTGGGGTGCATGTATCTTTTCTAATTAGTTTTCTCCAGATTTATGTCCAGGAATGGAATTGCTGGATCATATGGTAACTATTTTCAGTTTTTAATGACCCTCCATATGGTTCTTCATGGTGGCTCTACCAATTTTCTGGAGAAAACCCACTCCAGTGTTCTTGCCTGGAGAATCCCAGGGACGGGGGAGCCCGGTGGGCTGCCGTCTATGGGGTCACACAGAGTCAGACACGACTGAAGCGACTTAGCAGCATCAGCAGCAGCACCACTTTTCATTCCAACCAACAATGTAGGAAGGTTCTTTTTTCTCCACACTCTCTCCAGTGTTTATTATCTGTAAACTTTTAATGATGACCATTCTGATTCACATGAGGTGATACCTCATTGCAGTTTTGATTTGCATTTCTCAAGTAATTAGTGACATTGAACATCTTTCTATGTGCCTGTTGGCCAGGTCTTCTTTGGCGAAACGTCTGTTTAGGTCTTCTGTAGGGATATTTCTTTTGAGAATCATGTATTCCTTGAACTACCAAAAACTTACGGAGTCACTGACTATAGAAAATATACCAGTGGAGAAAACTGTCTTTGACTCTTTTTACAAATATGCTGATATTCATTTAATGGAAATTTGTTAGAAAAACACTGAAGGGCAATAAAATTTAAGAAATACAAAAATCAGAGAAGTTAACAGTTTAAAGGAGGCTTTAAAGAGCACCTTGAAATTCTGCAATCTTTAACTCATATTTAGGATTTTCTGCATGGGTTCTGATCTATATGCTCATAATATACATTAAAAAAACCCAATGATGATTATTTATTATTTCTTAATTAGAGACTGTGTCCTTATTGAGTTTAAGTTTTACTTGCATTGTTCATTTAAGTTAAAGTGAAAGTCACTCAGTCGTGTCCGACTCTTTGCGACCTCATGGAATTCTCCAGGCCAGAGTACTGGAGTGGGTAGCCTTTCCCTTCTCCAGGGAATTTTCCCAACCCAGGGACTGAACCCAGGTCTCCTGCATTGCAGGCAGATTCTTTACCCAATGAGCCATTAGGGAAGCCCAAGAATACTGGTGTGGGTAGCCCATCCCTTCTCCAGGGGATCTTCCCGACACAGGGATTGGACTGGGGTTACCTGCATTGCAGGCGGATTCTTTAACAACTGAACTATCGGGGAAGCCCATTGTTCATTTAAAGCTCTCAACATTACAATGTAGTAGGTATTAATAATCTAATTTTACAGAGAAGAAAATTGGCTTAGCAGCTAAACTTGGACAAGGTCACATAATTAGTTACTCTATTTCACCATTTTAAGATGCACCTTTTTTTTTCCTAACATTTGAACATCTCTGAAATTGAGATTTGGCTTACAATTGATGCCATCTTAAGATATCACTAGAGCCAGGTGGTACTTGTGACACATTTGCTATTGCTTGTGTTCATGTGAATATCTAAAGTACCAGCAACAAAACACCAGCAACAAAATGTACAAAATGGGTCCCAGTGTCTTTTAAGTCTCAGGAGCCGAATGATAGTTGGGTGAAGGAGTGGGTGAGGTGGTAAGTCATGTGTGATCGGCAACATTCCTGAGACAGGAATTGAAGGTAGGCTAGCTTCATACAACTGCACACTGGCTTATGTAACAAGCACCAATAGCTTTATAGATTCATTTAAGAAATGATGTATTACTAACATTCTGATGACACAGAAGACATTATCATACGTAAAAACATAGTGACAATTTTGAGTTAAAAAGTGATTAAGAATTTGAACTCTGAATTGAAGATAGTTTAGGAAAACTAATTAGTTTACTTTCCTGCAGAGAGAATCACATGGACTGGTAATAAAAATTTACATCTAATTACATCTGAAAGTCTTCTTTCAATAAGAAGTTTAAAAATTAATTGATAAGTAAGCATTGTGTAAGAGCTGAAAGGGGAGTATTTTTCCTTTGTTATGGTATATAAACTAATAGTTCATTTTACAACTAGTGGCACCCTATATTCAATGGGCTATGGAGAGATGCTGAGCTAGAATTAGAACCTCTCTGATTGCAGAGTTCAACTCCTAACTAGCATGATTGCGTAGTTGAGTGAACACTGTTAGTGCTGTATGGAGCCAACAATTTGGATTTCTTTCAGTGCACAATTCTGCAGTTTAGACCCAGACCAGATATCCCTTGAGAAACCCGGAAACATGAATTAATTTTTGCTTTATCCATACCTTTCTTCTCTTCAACACCTGCATCTGATTTGAGGGTGTGGCTACTACTGTGAAGGGAATCTTTTGAGTCTTCATTTTCATCCAGGACTCCAGCAAAGCTGATCTTCCTTTCATATCTGTGCCGGTCTAATTCAGGGTCCAAACGAAGTCTGCAGCTCTCCAAGTCCTGCAATGTCAGTGGGGAGCATGTGAATGATGGCATCTCCCCAGCACTGCCTTGGTCTTCTGGCAAACCTCACTCCATTTTGAGTAGCACACACAGCATTTAAATAGCCAATTCCCATCTACCTTATACCAGTTTCAGACCGCGGCCATGAAAACATTATCGGCCATGAAAACATTTTCCTTAATCCACAGGTTAAGGATTCAATTGCAAGCCCAGGTTGTTACCTGTGCTTCTGACCAACTGGTTACAAATTGAAGGTTCCAACAACACCCCTCCTCAGTTCAGTTAATTTGCTAGAGGTGGTAACAGAACCTAGAGAAATATTTTGCTGACTAGATCACTGGTTTATCATTAAAAAAATGTATAGTCAGCAATAGTTAGATGGAAGTAATGCAGAGGGCAAGGAATGGGGTGAGGGTAACCAAGCTTCAAAGTCATTCAAGGGCACTGATCTCCCAGTCGTCACATGTTCACCAACCGGAAGCTCTCTGAACCCTGTCCTTTTGAGTTTTTATGGAGGTTTCATTAAATTGGCATGATTGATTAAATCATTGTCACCTAGAGGTGAGGGTAGTGGGACTGAAATTTTCATTTTTCTAATCACTTGGTGACCAGCTGATCCTTAGGTAATCTAGAAGCATACCACAGGTCACCTCATTAAGACACCTTGGTCACCCTCCTTAAGAAATTCCAAGGGTTTTAGGAACCCTGCACCAGAAATACAGATGAAGACCAAACATATATTTTTTTTATTACAAATCATCATATCATAGAACAGAAACAGAAAACAAATACCAAGGTGATGTTGGAATTCAGTCCTAAGGATTAAGTAAAATTTGCTCAGCAAACAGGTAGGAAAAGGCAGTTCTGGCTTAAGAAACCTCATGTATGATGGCCAGAGGCACAAAACAATATCAGACAATGGGAGAATCTCTCCTTCTCTTTTAGGAAGACTTCAAATATAAGAGGGGTTCCTTTACCATCCACTTATGAACAGAATGATCCCATAGCCAAAAGTAGGGAATGGAAGTATTTAGTAGGAGTTCAATCTGTGAGGTGAGCATGGACATTTGATTTGTTCGATGAATGGAGACTCGCTCATGCTGAAGATCATAGTTAATCATTCATCTATAAAACACTTTCAGACCTGATAAATGAAAAATATATAAAATGCTAACCTTATTTTTATACAGTGATTTTTTCTAATTATGACACAATAAGTCCTTAGATTCAAGTAGCTTGAAAAACAAAAGATAGTTTGAAAAACCCAGTTTGTACCAAGAGTAGAACCTTAAGCTTTTAACTGTTGTTAATAAATGAAAGTTTTAGACTCTATAGTTTCTTTTCCCTTTGAATTAAGAATAGAATTTATACTTTGGTACTCAGAAAATTGTATCAAATCTAGAAAAAAGAAGGAACCACATGGAGTCTATTTAACATTGTCAAAAGATGTTCTAGGAATATAATGGCTCCTCTGAAATTAATCCTTCTTAGGAAAAAGAAAACAACCTAACTACTTTCCAGTTTGGCAGCTAAATTTAATTAGATAAGCTTCTTAGTTGGGACAAAAAGTAATAACAATTTTGATTCTCTAAAGTAGTCATTTCTTCCAACTTCTTGTATCTACTAGTCAAAACCCTACTTATCTTTCCAAGTATATCTTTCATATATGATCTCTTTCAGGAATGTCCTTCAGATTTCTCCCATGTCTGTGGCCAGCGTTGGCCCTCTGCTCCTTTCTTGTGTGTTGCCCATGTGTTGGTTCTCCTGTTACAGCATATTCACCTCTGCATCACCCTCACTCCCACCTCTGCACCCTTTACACCACCCTGTCTCATAGCCTTACTCTCAGATATTCATATCTACTTTTCAAATATGAATGTGAATTGTGTTTTGCTTCTTTCTGATCAGGCTTCCCTGGTGGCTCGGCTGGTAAAGAATCTGCCCGCAATGTGGGAGACCTGGGTTCAATCCCTCACTTGGGAAGATACCCTGGATAAGGGAAAGGCTACCCACTCCAGTATTCTGCCCTGGAGAATTCCATGGACTGTACAGTCCATGGGGTCGCAAAGAGTTGGACAGGACTGAGCGGCTTTCACTCTGATCGTTTAACTTTAGAAGCATTTGAGATCCAGTGGTGTATTCTTTTTAATGTGATTTGTTAAATCCCATTGGTACAATTGGTACAGTTTCTAGCACAATCTTGTACAAAAGCATTCAACATGTTGTTTTCCCTAATGAGTGAATATAGATGTAAAGAGACTTCTTTACAGTCTTTTTCTTTGTTATTAAGGATCATCTTGGCATCCGATGGGAATTAATTTAATTCCATGCTGCTTGGTCATCAGTTATTGGTTTTACCAACTCAACAGGGAAACATTTTAATAGATCTGCAGTTTTATAGACAAAACTCTAAAAAAAATGTTGTGTTTTCACGTTCGGAAGTTAATCATTGCTTGAAGAAAAATGGATTATTATGCTTTCTTAGATGATAAATCTTGTAAAAGTGCTGCTTTTTTTCCTTTTCTAGATATTCTTTATGAGTATGGTTTACAAAAAGAGAGAATAAAAATGCTACCAGAAGTCATTTTTGGGGGAGAAAAAAATATACTAAGTTCCATCTAGGGATGTAGATGGAAAAAATTGGTTAAGTTGGTAAAAATATTTTTTTAGCTGCTATTAATTTTCCTTTTCACTTACCTCCACTCCCCACTATCCAGTGAGTGACCTCCTGAGATTGCCTAGCTCTATCAAATTAAATTTTATTTATTGTATTTTAGGCTCTTTTGCCTTTTCGTCCTCATGTGCACTAGGTAATGTCCGACTCTTTCCAACCCCATGGACTGTAACCTGCCAGGCTCCTCTGTTCATAGGATTCTCCAGGCAAAAATACTGGAGAGGGTTGCCATGTCTTCCTCCAGGGGATCCTCCCAACCCAAGGATCGAACTTGCATCCCTATGTCTCCTGCTTTGTAAGGCAGATTCTTTACCACTAATACCACCTGGGAAGCCCCTTTCTCTTGCACACTTCAGATATAACCAGGACTTTTTTTAAACAAACAAATAATTCCAGGGAAATGATCTTATGACATTTCTATCAGAAAGACTTTCTTGGTAGAACGTTTATGTTCCCTATCTTTTCCCCTCCTCAAGTCTCAGATCCTAGAATATAGTTTCTAATGTGACTATTTTTCTAGGTTATACTTTTATTATTCTGTACATTCAGGTAGCTATTTATTTTTACTGCTGTTAAAAATGTTACTGAATTAATAAAATATCCCCCAAACCTATAAATACTCTTACAGCAAGTGTGTTGTTAAAACTTTAGAATATTTCATTTTAATAGTATTTATGCTTAGCCTGCTAGATTTACTGTTTTATGCAACTTCTTAAAAAACCTATTTAAAGCATTTATAGCTTCTGTGTTAGTAAAATGGTTTTATGATACTGTTGTTTTCTGTAATAGTTAAAAATGTGATTTGAGTTTTCTTTATCATCAACAATAGTTACATAGATTAAACATGAGCTCTTTCTTGTTTTCCAAAGGTCATATCCCCCCAAAATTTATGAACCTATACTTGACAATAAAAGTTATAGTTCAATGAATACAAGATTTATGAGACCTAGTTAAAGGCAATGAAAAATTTCCTCTTATTGATTGAATAACTGCAGCCTCTGTTTTAGTTTAATTTTTTGGCACTTTCCGCTAGACAGCCAGTTGATTATACAGTCATTTTTTAAAGATTTAATTAATTTTCTTAAAAAGGAAATTTGTTACAATAATAAGGAACATTATAGCTTTATAGTGTTGAAAGAAAGAACAAAAATAACTGAATCAAACTTAAAGATTCTTATCTTTTCTAAATCACTATAAGTCAAAATGGTGACCTTTAAAAATCTGAAAATTTGGATTTCCCTGGCGGTCCAGTGGCTAAGACACCATAAACCCAGCACAGGGGGCCCAAGTTCAATCCCTGGTCAGGGAACTAGATCCCACATGCTATATGTAACTAAGGGTTTGATTGCCACACCTAAAGATCCTGCATGCTGTAACTAAGACCTGGCACAGCCAAATAAATATTAAAAAATAAATTAAAAATGAAAATCTGAAAATTTAACAGATATGTTTCTGAGCTTTTATGAAAATGTCAGTATAATTTGAATATTGATATGAATAACACTCACAGAGGCCTACAGATTAACCTTGACTTTATACATGCTTAAGTGGCTGACTTACTTGATTTTTAAGAGTAGTCTCAATATAATAGTGAAGGTGACAATTCAGAAAAATAAAGGTTCAGAATAACATGAAATTAAATAAGGTCTGTAGGAGGAACTCCATTTCATAGTATTTAAATGGTGCAGTTTCACAGTCCAGATGTGGACACATTTCTCTTGAAAACATATTTTACCTACAAAGAGTTCCATTTTATATTTTAGAGTGTGAGAAAATGGGCTGTGCAGACACTGGAAATCAGAGTTAGAGGAACAACTCAGGAATACCAGAACACTGACTTTTTGGTTCCATTCCTCATGCCAACCTCCAACCCCCCAGGACTGCAGTAGGGTCTTGCTCATACTGAGTTTGGTCAAAACAGCAGGAGAGTTGGCGCCCTATAAAATTCACCTAAATGGAAGCACATAGATTTGTTAGTACTGTAACAGTTTCTCTTGTAGTGTAAATTTTGTGTAAAGGGGAGAAAAAAAAGAATTTGTCTGGTTCCTCAGCTCTGGTCGGGTAAGGCCTATGATAAAAGAACCACTGGAAACACAGTGCCCGTTAGAGAACAAAGAGCCAAGAAAATCGGCTCTGAGATGGGCCTCTGTCCAAAGTGCTTTGTGATGACTCCTGGCTTTTGCTAGAATTTGTATCTTAAGTTAAAAAAAATCAGGCCCTGATGGCATACAAGTGTGTCTGTATGTATGCCTACCTGTGTGTCTTTGTGTTTCTGTGCACATGTGTGTGTATGCATGTGCGTGTGTGTGTGTGTGTGTGTGTGTGTGCATGCACACATGGTCTTTTTCTGCTTATCTGTATCCATAAGAAATGCTTCAGGAATAAAATATTTGTTCAGAGACATTTACATGCTAAAGACTTGAGTCTTTTCATTCATAATTTAAATGAGAAAATTCACTGGAAGCACATAAATTTATGAATTGTTGGTATGATTTTTTCAGTAGTCATGTATGGATGTGAGAGTTGGACTACAAAGAAAGCTGAGCACCAAAGAATTGATGCTTTTGAACCGTGGTGTTGGAGAAGACTCTTGAGAGTCCCTTGGATATCCAACCAGTCCATCCTAAAGGAAGTCAGTCCTAAACATTCATTGGAAGGACTTATGCTGAAGCTGAAACTCCAATACTTTGACCACCTGATGCAAGGAACTGACTCACTAGAAAAGACCCTGATGCTGGGAAAGATTGAAGGTGGGAGAAGGGGACGACAGAGGATGAGATGGTTAGATGGCATCACTGAATCAATGGACATGAGTTTGAGTAAGCTCTGGAAGTTGGTGATGGACAGGGAAGCATGGCATCCATGGGGTTGCAAAGAGTCGGACACGACTGAGCAATTGAACTGAACTGAGTATGAAAAAAACAAACCTATCAGTGATTTCTGGAAAATGCTGGCTATAAAACTCCTCATAGTTTGTGGAATAAAGGAGTGTGGAAAGGTTCTTAGACATTCCTAGGTTAACTGATAATGATCAATTAGACATTACCCAGTGGTGCAGTCTGTTGTGATTTTAAGGTCAATTTTCAGTTTTTTAATAGATAAAAAGAGATTTTCTTTTTATATATGAAAATCCCGTGGTTGAATTTTTAAACTATATGATACATTTGTTCATTGGATATTTGAGGAAATTGTGACTACTGAAAACCAAGCAACCTGGCTGGACTCTCCAAGTAGCCTCATTATTAATAAGCTTCACTAACCATCAGAGGCTCAGTGCGTGGTCTGGGCAGACATGAAAAGGTCTCTCGCAGGAAGGTGGTAATCTCCAGGAGAAGTTGGCAGGCTGCCATCTTCAAGGCAAAGGGGCAGCCACATTTAGAGGGGTTCACAGTACCTATGGAAGGAAAGAGTTCTTTCATAAGCAAACAACCAATAAAAAATTCAGAGGCACAGTTCGATGGACATAGCTACACATGTGTAAAATCAAATTGTATATGAGAATGTTACCTATCCATGTGCAAAATGAAACTGTAAATGAGGATGTCACCTGTATATGTTCAATTTACCTGGTCCCTTTAGCATAATCTATACATCACAATACACCTCTTTTCCCTTCCATTTTGCAATTCTATAACAAATACCTCAGTATCAAAATGTCAATCAGTAAGAATTATTTTCCTCAAGGCATTATAGAGAAACAAAATGCAGCTCCACTAGGCTGGAAAGCCTTTTAATGAAAAGAAAAACAGAAAGCAGCCTTGCCAGATTTTTACGTACCTATATGATCAGATTTATACACGATATAGGCCCGTGAATAGATTTGGAACTACAAAAGTCTTGTCGGCTCACTTTGTAAGAGATGTCTATCTTAATGTTCATTCTTAGGGCAGTGAAGTTGTTTCGGCTTTAGCCCACATGTGTTTCCGTAGCATAAACAAGACTTATTTACTTGGTCACCCATGTTATACAGTTTATACAAGCTAGCCTGTCATATTAATGAATAGCTATACTAGAATATGCAAATATTCTCCTTTGCTTTGAATAATACCAGTCTCTGAATGAGTTAAATGTTGTATCCACCATAGACCAAAAAATGGATTTTGTTATAAAGGCAGATAATGGCCAAGGCAACACTATAGAGATGTAAATCCTCAGGATTAGATCTCAGATACATGACATCACAAATAATGGAGAAATATATTGATTACTTATCAATGTTCAGAAAAGAAGACAAAGACATGTCTCCCATAGAAGAAAATAGTTTGAATGAATCAACTTATCAAGCAATAACTATATCATTACATATTAACCTTCCTAAAATATCTTTAAATAGCTCTAAAATATTTCCTGTGTATTTGGCTTTCATAATTGATATAATATATAATCATGGCTTATATTGATAGTAGGTAGAATTATGGTCTTTCTGAAGATATCTGGCTATTGCTTCCCCATGAAAACCATTATATTTTCTACAGAGGTAATATGTGGCTGGGGACATTGCCTCTTATTAAGAATGAAAAAAAGCTGTTTACAATAGACAGGCAGGACATGGAAGCAACTTATATGTCCATCGGCAGACAAATGGATAAGAAAGCTGTGGTACATATACACAGTGGAATATTACTCAGTTTTAAAAAGAATGCATTTGAATCAGTTCTAGTGAGGTGGATGAAACTGGAGCCTATTATACAGAGCAAAGTAAGTCAGAAAGAAAAACACCAATACAGTATATTAATGCATATATATGGAATTTAGAAAGATGGTAACAATAACCCTATATGTGAGACAGCAAAAGAGACACAGATGTAAAGAACAGACTTTTGGACTCTGTGGAAGAAGGCAACTGTGGGATGATTTGAAAGAATAGCATTGAAACATGTATATTATCATATGTGAAATAGATCGCCAGTCCAGGTTCAACGCATGAGACAGGGTGCTCAGGGCTGGTGCACTGGGATGACCCTGAGGGATGGGATGGGGAGGGAGGTGGGAGGGAAGTTCAGGATGGGGAACGCATGTACACCCGTGGCTGATTCATGTGAATGTATGGCAAAACCCACCACAATATTGTAGTCATTAGCCTTAAATTAAAATAAATAAAAAATTTAAAATGATACTAAAAAAAAAAGAATGAAAAAGACAAACTCCTCTATTGTTTCCAGACTGATACTTGCTTATCCCATAATTTTTAAAATGCAAACTGAGCTATGTATTGACTTGAAAGTGGAACTAAAGAAGACATTCCAATCTTATATTCAGTGAATGAATGCTCTAGAGTCTACATGACTCTTGAACTTGCCTAGATGTGCAACTGTTTTTTAAAACAAAATTGAACACTAGTTATTTAGTATAAACTTCTGGATCTGTGCTTGTAATCCTAAGGATATCATCTAGATTCTTCTTGTCAGTCCCATAGACAATGAGCTTGGTCTTAGTCCAGGCTTTCTCATAAGTATCATCTGAAATATTCTGTTACAGGGAACAATTACTGACTTACAAATAGTCTCACCAAAAAACTGTTATACCAAGCATACCATATTGCCAGTAATACTTATGCGGTCTCATGGAGATGCGAGACCATTTTTGCCTATGAAGCTACTTCCATCTAATATGGCTTTGGCTTCTCTCTGTTCTGAAGGACCCCTAGGAGATCCAGGGCAGTTTGGGGATGTCTCCTGGCAGGCCTAAACTAGATTCTGTGGTTGCTGGATTATCCTCAAGTCCTATTACAAATCAGACCCAATTTTGTGAGTCATTCTAGGATAACCTAGACTCTTGTGAACTTGAGGGAATCTTTGGGAACAACTTTCATCATTAGGTTAAAAGACTAACATCAGAATTTGGTGTTTTGTCAATGGCTAAATCAAGAAGATTTTCTTTGATTTGAAGGAAATGGCAACCCACTCCAGCGTTCTTGCCTGGAGAATCCCAGGGACGGAGGAGCCTGGTAGGCTGCCGTCTATGGGGTCGCACAGAGTTGGACACGACTGAAGTGACTTAGCAGCAGCAGCAGCAGCATCAGAGGAAGAGCAAAATGATGGTAAAAGGCAAAAAAAATGGGTTTGTAAGTAGAAGACAATATGTATTTTTTGATTATTATTTAGTTCTGTCTAATATTACATTCTAGCCATCCTTTTATATTTCATGTCTTTAAAGATGAAGTAGGTTTGGCATCACTTAACTAAGGATAATCCTTAAGACATCATCAGGGAATCTGCATTTCAAATCACTAGGGTAGGTTAAAAGGAAGAGACCTCAATGTCTTCATCAGTTAATGATACTCATTCCAAAACCATATTGGAATTTGCTACTCCATAAAAAACAGTGGTACACATACTCACAAGCTTGTATGGTATAGAACACACATATGCACAAAATGGTGTTAAGAAAGATGTTCAGGAATCTCTTTGTCTCTATTCTTCTATGATGGGACTCAATTATACTTTTAATAAATAAGTACAGTAAATTAAACATTCATAGTTCTAATAATCTGAACCTTAAAATTTGAATTTCATGTTAAATATGATAATAAACTATGATTAAGTATTTTAATAGTTTAGTGATTTGAGAAGCTTTTCGTGTTTAATTTCATTTGGTCTAGCCCTTTTTTATATCTTCAAGAGTAATAAAAAAAACACAAAACCTGACCAAATCCTTTTCTGGAACAGCACTTTTCCACAACTTCCTTTTCTCATGGAGGACCAAAACTGACCTTGACATTTACAATATTAGGATTCAGAGACTGCAAAGCAATGACTGTTTCATATGGCCTACAGCTCTTTGCTCCTGTCTATAGTCTTCTCCTCTGGTTCCTGCCCTCACTTTGTGGGTTTTATGCACATGCTCACATCCATGCACAGGGAATAGGGGAGAAGGTGCAGTGGAAGACATGGGAAGGTGGTAAGAATGTGAAAGAGGAAAGAGAAATATTACGTGCTCCTAAAGCAGAGATTCTTACAAGCAGGGGTTCTTGTAGTAAAGGGAGTCTCCTTACTGTCATCTAAAAAGTCTTCCTCCTCATCCTCCTTTCTCAGTCTCCTCTTGGTCTCCTCATCATAAATGAGACCCAGCAGGTTGGCTGGACTCTCACTTTCCCCATGACACAGCTCATTCAACCGGACGCCGATTGCCTACCATGAACAGAAAAAAAATGAAACAGCATGAGGTATATGTCAGACTATAAAAGAGGCTCTCACATTACAGAGGTCGTCAGCAATCAATTCATGGGGATTGTTTTCAGCATAAGTTTCCTCTGTTTGCCATAGTGTTGTTACCACCACATTTCCCAACATGGGAATCCAGAGAAGGAAGGCACTAATGCTGTCTCCAAGGTCACTGAGCCTAAAGACTTATAGGAACTGGAATGGTATTTATTCTCACACAAAACTTTTTCTGAAAGTATTTTTATTTCCTCAAAAGTCATTTATTTTATAGATCTCACATAAGGAAGTATGCAGTTGTATTTTCTTTTAACCATTTTTATTTATTTAAAAAGCTTTTTTTTTTTTGGCCACGCCACATGGCACATGGGATCTTAGTTCTCCAGTTCAGTTCAGTTGCTCAGTCGTGTCTGACTCTTTGCAACCCCATGGACTGCAGCATGCCATTGCCTCCCTGTCCATGACCAACTCTCAAAGCTTGCTCAAACTCATGTCCATCGAGTCAGTGATGCCATCCAACCATCTCATCCTCTGTTGTCGCCTTCTCCTACTGCCTTCAATCTTTTCCAGCATCAGGGCTTTTCCTATGAGTCAGTTCTTCACATCAGGTGGCCAAAGTATTAAAGTTTCAGCTTCAGCATCAGTCCTTCTAATGAATATTCAGGACTGATTTCCTTTAGGATGGACTGGTTAGATCTCTTGCAGTCCAAGGGACTCTCAAGGGTCTTCTACAACACAACAGTTCAAAAGCATCAATTCTTCAGTGCTCAGCTTTCTTTATGGTCCAACTCTCACACCCATACATGACTACTGGAAAAACCATAGCTTTGACTAGACGGACCTTTGTTGGTAAAATATGCTGTCTAGGTTGGTCACAGCTTTTCTTCCAAGGAGCAAGAGCCTTTTAATTTCATGGCTGGAGTCACCATCTGCAGTGATTTTGGAGCCCCCAAAATAAAGTCTCTCGCTGTTTCCATTTCCCCACCTAACCCATGTTTCTTGCATTGGAAGTGCAGAGTGTTAACCACTAGACCATCAGGGAAGTCCTATACAGTTGTTTTTAATGGAGGATTTTGCTGCAGGAAAAAATAAGAAGTCACATTTCCTCAGAATGTTTCTGATCATGCAATTTTATGAGGATAGCAGTGTCATGCTAATGAGTTTGGAGGCTGGCATGACTTCTAGAACTGCAATTTTATTTGTATCTTTCATCATATATGCAATCAATGATTTTCTTATAGACTTTGTTTCCCCCTCATGATACGCTATGGATTAGAAAGAAATATTAACTATTCTTTTGAAATATTAGCTATTCTTTTGATAGTGTACTGAACATCAACATTAGAAACATGACTTTTACCTCAACACATAAACAACATTGGCTTTGATAAGGTATTCACAAAACCAATGCTTGCTATCTGTTCTTTGGAGTCATCATGTACTAACATCTGATTTTAAAAAGATAATTCCCCCCCCCCAAAAGAGACAAAATATGCTATCTCTAATTCCTTTCACATTTCAGTTACATGTTGTATAGAATAAAAGAAGAGAATAGGAAAGAGAGTCAAAAAGATAAAATGAGCACTGAACTTGGTCTGACAGTTTGATTACTCTGTGCATTGGTAAGAACAAAATTCCAGCTAGGTTTCTTCTTTCCTTCTGCATCATCCTTTTCAAATATTTAGAAAAACAACTAAATTCTGGGCATGCAAGAGATTAGATTTGCTGTTGGATAGTTACAAAAATATGTCCGTGTGTGCATGCTCATGCTGTCACATCTGACACTTAGCGATCCAACGGACAATAGCCTGTCAGGCTCCTCTGTCAATGGAACTTTCCAGGTCAGAATACTGGAGCAGGTTGCCATTTCCTACTTCAGGGAATCTTCCTGACCCAGGGACTGAACCCACATTTCCTGTGTCTCCTGCATTGGCAGGTGGATTCCTTACCACTGAACCACTTGGGAAGCTCAAAAGATACGTCTGCTGCTGCTGCTGCTAAGTCGCTTCAGTTGTGTCCAACTCTGTGTGACCCCATAGACAGCAGCCCAACAAGCTCCCCTGTCCCTGGGATTCTCCAGGCAACAACACTGGAGTGGGTTGCCATTTCCCTCTCCAATGCATGAAAGTGAAAAGTGAAAGTGAAGTTGCTCAGTCATGTCCGACTCTCCGCAACTTCATGGACTGCAGCCCACCAGGCTCCTCCATCCATGGGATTTTCCAGGCAAGAGTACTGGAGTGGAGTGCCATCGCCTTCTCTGAAAAGACATGTCTAGAGCTCTTCAAATAAAAACACACGTTGTTTGAACATCTTGGTTATTTGAAAACAAAGGGGTCTCCTTAAACTCTGGAATTGAGGAGTAACAAAAACCACATCAAGACAAAAGAAATGCAGCTTGGTTGCTAACTTGAGAAGTTCTAAGCAAACAAAACAAAACGTGAAAACAAAAACCACCACCTCAACAGAAAGCCTTGTCCTGATGCTACTATTTTAGAAATCCTCTCTAAAGATGTGTTAGGTAGTTAGAATAGGGAAAAGGAGTCCAGAATGGCAGTGGCTAAAAGACAAAGAAGGGAAAAGCCTATGAAAACAGAACAAAGGAAGGTCTGAGGACTGGAGTGAGGACCTCAGGTGAAACAAACAGCAGTCCTGGCTAGCCCAATTCACACAGGGCAGGCCCAGGGGGAGGAGAAAAAACATATAAGAAGAGCAACCAAAACTGAGCTGGGGGCTTCTCTTCTCTTTGAGTCTTCTGGGTCGACCTCCCCTACACTCAAGGATGTATTTTCCTTTGCTTTCTAAATAAAACTGAGCTGTAACACAAAGCTGTAACACTGGTCCGTCCGTCACTTCAAATTTTTGCTGTGGCGAGAAAGAACCGAGGAAATTACACACTCCCCCGACAGAAGGAAACAGGGAATTATGAGTCTGAGCGGAGCCAGAAGACTTTAGTGGGGGTGGGAAATGTACATGGATCTCCCCTGGACTCTGAAACCAAGCAATTTAAGGTAAACCCACAATTCACAAAACTTAGAAAGTTTCTCAAAAAGGAACTTGCTTGGGATAATATAACATATCTAAATAAGAATTTAGAGCTCTACATCAAGACAAGAAAAGTGCCTTAGGGATATGTTTATTCCCCTTCATTCATCAAATATTTATTAGGTGAGGTAATTTGCTAGTTATTAAATAAAACATAAAGTTGAATAAACTGTTATAGTGAATCAGCATCTTTATTAATATGCCTGAGTAGATTATAAACTTTCATAAAGAAGTATCACAGTTTGGCAATTAGGAAAGTTAGGTTGAAAAACCTGCTCAAGGTCACTCAGCAGCCTTGAACTGGGATTCAAACATAGATTCTCAAGAATTGGTGTTAGGCTAATGGGGAAGGGAAAATTAGATATTTCAGATGGAGAGTTCCCAAAGACCCATATTCAGGAACATGCTCTGACGTGTCTGACTTTATCTCTTGCTCTTTACCTCAAGGAGCTTACAGTCTATTGGGGAGGTAATAGCATATGAGAAAAGGACATTAAGTGGTGAAAGAGAATGAAATTACCTTATGTATTAGAAAATGAAGAGATTAAATTCATTTCAGAGAATCATACAAAGTCTTATTCCTGTAGATTCTCAAGAATTGGTGTTAGGCTAATGGGGAAGGGAAAAGTGGATATTTCAGATGGAGCGTTCCCAAAGACCCATATTCAGGGACATGCATTGACGTGTTCAGAGACTATCAACTAAGCCACTTGGTTGAAGCACCATTTTGTGAGCAGAAATAATGTGCCTGAGGGCTTGGAAAGGTAAATTGGGACCAGATTCCACAGTTCTTGAAGCTGGACTTCATTTGGCATTCTGAAGAAGGATTAAAGGCAATTTTTGAGCAGGGGAGAAGCCTTACCACTCCTTCCAGGGACACCATGCTAGCTGTCTAAAAATGTAGACACAAACCAGCTTTCAAAATTCAGTATCATAACTTAGCACTGAACACCTCTTAGATGTAAAGGATTGAGATAAATGTCCTTTAGATACATCAGTTCATTGACTTCATCATCTATAATCTTGGTATGATTTGAACAAAGGTTGTGGAAAGAGCTGAGATGCCAGGCTGAGCAATTTGGGTTTTTATCCTAAGGGAAAAGGAGGGCCAGTGAAGCACTATAATGTGATTTGCATTTTAGCCTAACCATTATGACAGCAGTTTGGAGAATGAATTAGAAGGAGAGAGTCTGGAGGCTGGGAGATGAGATTTGAATGTTCTGCTTTTAGATGGGCTATGCCAAAGGGAGATTTTATTGGCAGTGTGTAGGATGGGTCAGAGAGGGGAGATTGTGGGAGGAAACCAAACAGGAAAATACTTTAGTCACACAGAGGAGAAGTAATAAAGATCTGACCTCAAAGGGCATCAGTGACATGGAAGAGGTGGAATCAATAAGGAAAGGAGGTTGAGAACATGTTCAAAGACTGTTATTTCAGATGGTGGTAGTTCCATCAAAAAGAATAGAAAATTCAAGAGGGGTTACAGATGGGGGTGTTTAAATGGAGAGAAGCGTTTTAGTTTGGTCAGAGTTAGTTTCACAACATTAAGTGAATGCCTCCAAAGTACAGATGGTGAAGTTGGTCAGGGATCTGAAAAGTGCTATGGATAGAGAACTGGGTGCTTCTAGCTAACAGTAGAAAACACAGGAATAAATGTAATCCTGGTGGAGATTATACAGGAAAAACTGATAAGAGATGCTGAGAATGTTTACATTTACAGGGAGGAAAGAGGCAGAGGATCAGGAAGGGAGATAGAAGAGATAATAATGTCTAACTTTGTAGATTTATCAGGAAGATTAAATGAATTATTTCCTTCTGAAATGTTTTGTTCAGTGCTTGGTACATAACAGATACTCAAATTATCTCCCAAACAAATGAACAAACAGAAACTCAAAACGTCTTCACTTCACTCAGCCTAATTTTTATAGAAGAAAATCAAAAGCTCACGTCTCCCCACTGGTAGAAGAGCTTGGCAGCATTCCACTGCAGCTTCTGGTTCCGCTTGTTGCCCACAATGGGGGACCGTCCCCTGGAAAGGCCTTTCTTGGTGATGTTCACATGATGTCCTTTCATCCACTCTGGCCAGTTGCCACGGTTGCAGCGGTGCACAAAACGGGCACATTCCAGGAACAATGCTGCTCTGGCTACCACCGGTGCTTCCTGAATAGGGTTGTTAAGGAAAGAGTAATGTAGGATTAACAAACAATGAATCTGACCGTAAAGTGAATGCCTATGTACTCTTAGCTTATTTTTGCCTTTGTATTTTGATTTGGTTGAGCCATATTTCCCCTGCTGCTTAGCAGGAGGAATCCACTTGCAATGCAGGAGCCACAGGAGACATGGGTTTGATCCTTAAGTCAGGAAGATCCCCTGGAGAAGGAAATGAAAACGCACCCCACTATTCTTGCCTGGAGAATCCCATGGACAGAGGAGCCTGGAGGGCTACAGTCCCTAGGGTCACAAAAAGTCAGACACAACTGAACAACTTAGCAGCAGCAACGATATTTCCCAGGGTAGTGTTAACATGGTTACAGTAGTAGTGGGAAATCTAGAAAATGAATCCATGAACGCAAATTTGAGTATTGAATAATGAGACATTTTAAATCAGTTTCTGCATGTAGTTTTCTCCTTTTGGAGAATCTCAAGTAATTCCATGACTATCTTTGCATATTTCAGAGACAGTGGCGATTTGAGTGTGAAATCACTTTTAATAAGGAGGTTTTAAATATGAAGCTTTTTTAAACCTAAAATTAGCATGATGCAAACATATATTCAATTTCTACAACTAGATGTAGATTAACCAAAGATGTCAGTTTTTTAAGGACCATCCACAAACTCAAAGGACATGCAACTGCTCTCTCATTTTGGCTAATAAGAAAAAGAAGAGCTTACTATATCAGGCTGAGCTGTGAGGGTAAACAGAATAAAATGGGGCCTGAAATGAGAAAAAAACAAATGAATCGAATGAATGAATAAATAAACTCAATTGAGTTAGTCTCTTTCTCTAATTTTTCATAAACAACAGATCAAATTCTGCTTAAATAGGCATGGTTTCAATTGAAAATGTTTGACAAAGAGGAAATTGCTTAATTGATAAAAGAAAAACAGCATTTCTTCAGGAAAATAAAAATATGACTCCATCTTGTCAAGATGTGCTTGAAAAATAAAAGCAAGAGCTTTTTGTTAATAGCCAGAAACTTATAAGAGTAAGATATCTACTCTTTAGAAACCAAGAAAAATTTAATATGGGAAAGAATGTGAAATTTCCCATAGGCCAGCATGTCACAAAAAATACATACATCAAACATTCACTTGTGTCAGTTGAAATATATATATATAACAATATTCGCTATCATCTTGAAAGTGAAAGTTGCTCAGTCGTGTCTGATTCTTTGCAACCCCATGGACTATACAGTCCATGGAATTCTCCAGGCCAGAATACTGGAATGGGTAGCCTTTCCCTTCTCCAGGGGATCTTCCCAACCCAGGGATCAAACCCAGGTCTCCCACATTGAACGCAGATTCTTTACTAGCTAAGCCACAAGGGAAGCCCAATACTGGAGTGGGTAGCCTATCCCTTCTCCAGGGATCTTCCTGACCCAGGAGTTGAACTACACTGCAGGTGGATTCTTTACCAGCTGAGCTATCAGGGGGAAGCCCTTGCTACATCTTAGAGTTACCTAATGAATCCCATGTCCCATGTCCCATGTGTTTTCAAATGGAAACAGTTTTCACGATTCAAGTAATAGCATTCTTAACAACGCCTCAATCTATAATGTCAAAATAGGTGCTAATGTATAGAGAATATCAATTATGTTCCAACTAGTTTTTATAAATTGTAACTCTTAATTATCATAACAACGCTATGAAATAATATCCTCATTTTAATATTTTTTAATACGAGGTATAATTTTCCACTCTTATGTAGCTGGGAAGAAGCAGACATGGGATTCATTCTCAGGTCTCTCTGATGCTCAAATCTGTACCTCTTTAGTATCTTCAAGGTCTTAATTCATGCTCATATACACCTGGGGAAAAGATGATTTCTAGAATGCATGTAGAAAGTTACTGTTTAAAAATGGAACATTAATGTCATGTAAAACACAAGTAAGCACATAATTTTCCCATTTAAAATACACTTTATGGTCCATCCATCTGATCATCAATGGATAAAGGCAACTGCCCTTTGTTGTTTGGTTCATTTCTCTCCCTATCCTTACCACAAGTGCTCTGTGATCCACTTATGTCAAACTGGTTAGTCTCCCAGATATGACATCTCATACCTTTCCATGTTTTGTTTCCATCACTTGCAGAGCCTTTAAGCCCCTTTTCTATCTAGCAGATTCTCACTTGTAAGCTTCAGTTTAGTTATCTCCTCTAAGAAGATTTCCTTAATCCCTTCCTCTTCAGGCAGAGGCAGTTATTTCATACTGTCTGGTAACACACTATCTCAAATACCCTGGATGTTTCAAGCAAGTTAGCCCTTTAAGCATTTTCCCATTGTTTACAACTTAAATGAAACTATCAAGAATCCTAGTAAGAAATTTAATTATGTTGGGACTTAATTTTACAAAAAATATGACGTATTACCATTGAAGATAAAGTTCATTTATGTGAAAAGGCAGAATAGAAGATAAACATAATGATGAGCATCTATCATTAATAAAAGATGGACACTGATGATGAGAAACTATCCTCAACTTTATTGGTACCAAGACTTGATAGCAGGTCAGAAGGATAGAAAGACTTTAGAATGCAAAGGCTTAGATGAATTTCTGCATTAAACTTATCATTACCATGGTGCCGTAACATCCCAACTAAATATCTATACTCTTTCCTTGTATTAAATATTCAGTTTACTAAAGATTTCAGATATGCTAATCTGCATTTGGAAAAGCCTGAAACATCTATCTCTAAAAAGGAACTCCAGTCTGGAAGGCAAGGCAAGTGATGCAAATCTATTCTTATGTCACATTTTGACACATTTCCAATATAAAGCAATGAGATTCATTGCTTAATGACAGGAAGGCAGAAACAACACTGCTGGAACAGCATTAGGTGATGAACTTTAGCTTTTTCATGATTAATGAGTGTAAAAACTTAACCTAATTCAAATGTATGGGGCAGAGGCTTTTTTTTTTTTTTCCATATATTTCTTTTAACTATTAAATTGCACTGAGAAGACTAACAGAAGATGAATAAAAAACCCAGACTGTGCTATGTAAGGCTTCCCATGTAGGTTGGCTTGGCTTCTTTAGGAAATATGTTTTATTTGCTTAGGAAACTCAAGGCATTTTGAATGGAAAACAATTTTAATTCTCTGCTCTCAAAAGGTTCTTATGATAAAACCCAGACATTATCAGTTATTGGCCCTAAGAAATCCTACTTTAAGTTGGGAAATAGAACTGAGACCATTATCAAAATAATTCCCATTAATTGACTATATAGCACAATATTAAAGGGAAGGTTAATTATTATTGATAAATTTGATTCATGTAAATTGCCAAACTCAGTAACTTTTGGAAATGTCATTGTCTGCATTAAGGGATGATGACATAGAGTAACTCAAATATTGCCTTCTAATTATAAACCTCACGAATCTTGTAGGTGAAAGCAAACTTGGGGATCCTATAGTCAAGAGGACAGTGAGTACTAACAATTTCTGTGGTACTGTAGTGTGTGTGTTACTGTATGGACAATGGAGGGTGCTGTTGTAGTATAAATCTAAGGACTCAACTGTGCGTCCTCATAGAAGATCCTTGGCAATAAGAATCAACTTCACACTGTGTGTGAAAGAGTAGTCAAGGCATATTGTGAGTGTGGCCATAAAGAATTATTGTCCTTGTAAGTTCCTTTCGAAGTGTAAGTTAATAAGTATTGATTTGAGGAGCCAGGTTATGGAATACCTTAGACAAAGGATTCTTCCTGGACATAAAGGAAAGTTGGTTTTTCCTCTTTTGATGGAGCTTGCCTCTTAATGGCTCAGAGCAATCTGATGAAGCAGCAAAACAATGGAGACATGACAGCATGGGTAGGGATGGATTCACATCACAGAGGAAAACAGCACAAATGGAGAAAAACGCGTCAGAAGAAGGCTGCGTGGGTGAAGAGAACCATGGAGTTTCAGAAACACAGTTAAAACTGAACATCAAAGCAAACTTTGGTACCGTTGGTATACCACAGAGAATTTTGCTGGTGGTCCTAAAAGAAAAGTAGGCAGATTTAAATTCTTTCTGATTAACATGTCTGCCAGATCACCTTTCTGGTCTATGTTCCGTAATGCCACAGAGCAGCTTCAGTTCCATTATGTCATAACTTTGTAGTTCCCAGACAAGCAAGAAGCAATTTGAACTGGTGAGATAAAATGTTAGGTTGAACTTTATGGAATTTCTAAGTTTGATGGCCAAATACAGTAGAATATCACCAATTTCATAAGGTTTGGTTTTATATAAGGTGTTGTCTGCAATGGTTACAGAGCTATTTAAAATTATAAAACATCATGCATTATGCAATAAGTATTTCTCTAACATTCTTCAAGTAGAAAATTTCAAGTATCAGGCTATTTTTCCCTTGACTTTTTTTTTTTTCCCCCCTTGACTTCCTTTTGGCACTTTTTCCTGCATTTGATAAGATCGTTATGTATATTGAATGTTTCCTTTATGAAGGTAAAGCAGAGAACTAGAATACTAATTCAAACAGCTGTGTTTTATTTTGCCTGGGGACGTAGAAAATATTGTTACCAAGATATGATGGTTAATAGAAGGTTATAATTGCGATACATTCCTCCCCCTGAGGGACTGTATCTAAACTTGTTATGTAAGAAGAAACCCTGATTGATCCTGGAAACTCGTAACAACAACAGGGCAGGAACTGTTTTAAAGACAATGTTTTATGTTGGTTCCTGGGGAATTACATAATATTTTTATTGCCTTACAATAAAATGTGAAGCTCTTGCTGGTGTAAGATACCTATTTATTTAAGACCACTGGGAATAAGCTGGTAGTGTGGGTCTTAGTGTATGCTGGAACCTTGTTTGCTAGAGGGCACGTGCTTGTGAGCCAGTATTTATTACTTAGCTTGTATTGAATTCTCTGCCCGAGATCATTAAGCAACTGACAGGCTGTCTCTGTCCCTGCGCATTTCTGCAGTAGCTGTGAGCAACTGAAATGATTCAGTGTTAGGCTAGATGCAGGCATTATAGTTAAGTACATGGTTTGGCTGGGTTGGCATTTTAACACTCAGATCATGCTAATATCTTGCATAATTGTTTTAAAAACCAAATAAGGACTCCTACTTCTGACAATATGATGGATTAAGTGTGAAGACAAACATCTTTTGGTTTAGACATTTAAAAGTGCTGGGTAAAATATCCAAAATTTTTTCACTTTATTTTTGCTTTTGCTTCTGATATGAGATGACAGACCATTGAAAAGTAGAAATTACAAGAAAATTCAATTCTGGAGTGAACGTAGGGAGAAAGGTGTGAACTAGTGAAGGAATATTTGCCCCGAGGGTTTCTATTGACTACGGCAAAACCAGAGTATGGGTTTTCAGTGGATCACAAATTAAATGTCAGTGTTCACGTGGAGTGGAAGGTCAGGCCACACACTCCTTTATAAAGCCAGTATCCCAGGTGGGAGTATTTTTTGATTAAACTTCAGTTGAGAGAGCTACTGCCAGTTGATCATCACCAGAGAAATGTCTGAAAGGGTTCTTTTAGAAGAAGGACATAGATCTTAGAAAGGAATGTCTGAGATGCAAGGAGAAATGGTGAGCAAAGACTATACTAAGCTTTTGGGCAAATTTAGAAATCATTTTCCTAACAATTAATAAAAATAAAGTTTACATTGTCAATGTTAAAACAAAAACAGAGAACTAAATCTTGGACAACTGGCATTAAAACCCTCTACAGTCTTTTATTATTTGCAAGAAGAGTAAAGATATTCATTAATTTTAGACAGCATTGAGTTAAATATGCATGCAATTTTTAAAATATAAATAGAATATTACAAATTTCAAACTGATAAGGGAAAATGAATAAAACAAAGCTAAACCAAAGCAAAGAAAAATCCAATACAATTCAAAAGAAGGCATGAAATGGAAACAAGAACACACATGCAATGAAATAGGAAAAAAAATGTGGCAAGTAGTCCAAAGAAGACAGAACTGAATCTATATAAGTAAATATAATCTGTGCAAATGTACTAAACTTTCTAGGGAAAAAGGTCATTAAAATGGTTTAAAATTCAAATACTTGCTTTCTACAAGGGATATACCTAAAACACCTAAAAGATATAGAAATGTTGAAAGGAAAGGATTTACAAAAAGATATATAAGTCCAATGCTAAACTAGTAAAACTGTTTCAACTGTATTAATATTAAAGAAAAATATATCCTTATATATTAAAATAAATTGGGTCACTAGGTACTGAAAAGACCCTGATGCTGGGAAAGACTGAAGGGAGGAGGAGAAGGGGATGACAGAGAACAGATGGTAGGATGGCATTACCGACTCAATCAATAAGAGTGTGAGCAACTCCAGGAGATGGTGAAGGACAGGGAAGCCTGGTGTACTGCAGTCCATGGGGTCACAAAGAGTTGGACGTGACTGAGTGACTGAACAACAACAAGGTAGTGATAATATTTTTATAGGACCCGATACATATTATATTTCTAAACTACCTGCCTCCTCTAAACCAATAAAACAAAAATTGCTGGAACTTCAAGGTAAGTGGATAACTTTGCCATCAAATCCCTTACCAATATACAGTGGAAGTGACAAATAGATTCAAGGGATTAGATCTGATAGAGTGCGTGAAGAACTATGGATAGAGGTTTGTGAAATTGTACAGGAGGCAGTGATCAAGACCATCCCCCCAAAAAAGAAATGCAAAATGGTTGTCTGAGGAAGCCTTACAAAGGGCTGAGAAAAGAAGAGAAGTGAAAGGCAAAGGAGAAAAGGAAAGATATACCCATTTGAATACAGAGTTCCAAAGAATAGCAAGGAGATATAAGAAAGCCTTCCTCAGTGATTAATGCAAAGAAATAGAGGAAAACAATAGAATGGGAAAGACTAGAGATCTCTTCAAGAAAATTAGAGATACCAAGGGAACATTTCATGCAAAGATGGGCACAATAAAGGACAGAAATGGTATGGACCTAACAGAAGCAGAAGATATTAAGAAGAAATATTAAGAAGATATGCAAGAATACACAGATAAACTATACAAAAAAGATCTTCATGACCCAGATAACCATGATGATGGTGTGATCACTCACCTAGAGGCAGACATCCTGGAATGTGAAGTCAAGTGGGCCTTCGGAAGCATCACTACAAACAATGCCAGTGGAGGTGATGGAATTCCAGCTGAACTATTTCAGTTTAGTGCTCAGTCATGTCTGACTCTTTGAGACCCCATGGACTGCAGCATGCTAGGCCTCCCTGACAATCACCAGCTCCCAGAGGTTACTCAAACTCATGTCCATTGAGTCAGTGATGCCATCCAACCATCTCATCCTATGTCGTCCCCTTCTCCCACCTTCAACCTTTCCCAGCATTGGGGTCTCTTCAAATGAGTCAGTTTTTCGCATCAGGTGGCCAAAGGATTGGAGTTTCAGCTTTAGCATCAGTCCTTCCAATGAATATTCAGGACTGATTTCCTTTAGGATGGAGTAGTTGGATCTCCTTGCAGTCCAAGGGACTCTCAGGAGTCTTCTCCAACACCACAGTTCAAAAGCATCAATTCTTTGGTGCTCAGCTTTCTTTATAGTCCAACTCTCACATCCATACATGACTACTGGAAAAACCATAGCTTTGACTAGACGGACCTTTGTTGGCAAAGTAATGTCTCTGCTTTTTAATATGCTGGTTAGGTTGGTCATAGCTTTTCTTCCAAGGAGCAAGTATCTTTTAATTTTATGGCTGCAGTCACCATCTACAGTGATTTTTGGAGCCCCCCAAAATAAAGTCTGTCACTGTTTCCACTGTTTCCCCATCTATTTGCCATGAAGTGATGGGACCAGATGCCATGATCTTAGTTTTCTGATTGTTTACCAACCTACACAGCATATTAAAAAGCAGAGACATTACTTTCCAACAAAGGTCTGTCTAGTAAAAGCTATGATTTTTGCAGTAGTCATGTATGGATGTTAGTTGGATTATATAGAAAGCTGAGCGCCAAATAATTGATGCTTTTGAACTGTGGTGTTGGAGAAGACTCTTGAGAGTCCCTTGGACTGCAAGGAGATACAAACCAGTCCATCCTAAAGGAAATCAGCCCTGAATATTCATTGAAAGGAGCAATGCTGAAGCTGAAATTCCAATCCTTTGGCCACTTGATGCGAAAAACTGACTCATTTGGAAAGACCCTGATGCTGGGAAAGATTGAAGGTGGGAGGAGAAGGGGATGACAGAAGATGAGATGGTTGGATGGCATTACGGACTCTGTGGACATGAGTTTGAGTTAGCTCCGGGAGTTGGTGATGGACAGGAAAGTCTGGAGTGCTGTAGTTCATGGGGTCTCAGAGAGTCAGACATGACTGAGCGACTAAACTGACGTGTCATCTCATATTAAGTTGTGAGGAGAAAAAATAAGGATATAGAAGACTTGAATATGAAACACCATACCCTGATAGGCTTAGAGGGAATATGTTAAGTGAAATAAGTTAGACAGAAAAAGACAAATACTGAATGATTTCACTGATATTTGGAATCTAAAAAACAAACAAAAAGATGAACAAACAGAACAGAAACAGACAGAGAAAACTGGTGCTTGCCAGAAGTAGGGAGCAGGGGGTTGAGTGAGGAATGGAGCTTAGGTGAAACAGGTGAAGAGGATTAAAAGCTTTAAGCTTTCAATTATAAAGTAAATAAGTCATTGGGATATAATATACAGTATAGGGAATATAGTCAATAATATATAATAACAGTGTATGGTGACGGTTACTAGCTTTATGGTGATCAATTCATAATGCATATAAATGCCAAATCACTAAGTTGTACACTTGAAATTAATATAATATTGTCACCTATACTTCAATTAAGAAAAAGGAAAGAAAAGCCACTATGTTATACTCAACAGTTAGAGAATGCACATTCTTTTCAACTACACATGGAACATTTATGAAAATTATATAATGCTCTAGTTTATAAAGCAACTTTAATTCCAAAGAATCAGTACCTGAAAATGAAGTTATGAATCAATAACAAATGGATACCTAGCAAAACTCTGAAATTTATAAATTGAAATGCACACGCATCTATTTAAATGACTCATGGAAAAGGAAATAATTAAATTTTAAAAGGCTTAAATATAACTTATAACAAACATACTACTTATCAAAATTTATGGCATGTGGTTAAAGTAGTAATGCTAAAATTCTAATGCTCAGTTTTTGAACAGAAGAAAATAAAAGCATGAGCCAAGCCATCAGCTAATAAGCTAAATAATAATACAATGAATTCAAAGCAATAAGAAGAATGAAAAATAAGGGCAGGATATACTCAATACTTTATAATAACCTATGAGGGGAAATAATCTTAAAAAATTATATATATGTATAAAACTGAATCACTTTGTTGTACACTTTGTCAATCAACTCTACCTCAATAAAAAAATAATAAGGCATTAATGAATTAGAGAATAAGACACAATAGAGAGAATCAACAAGATTGTTAAAAAAGACTAACAAAATTGACAAATACCTGGCAAGCCTAAGGAGACAATTTTAGAAATAAAAACAGATAAAGTAATAACAGATGCTGCAAATATTAATAAGAAAATTATCAAATTTAATCCAACAAATATGAAAATTGAGGTAAACCTGACAAATTACTGAAAAATGTAAAATTACTTAAACTGACTCAGAGAGAAATAGAACTTTTGAATAATCAATTCAACTCTGAATCTCAATTTGAATTTTAATTATATCTAAATTTATCTGTGGGCTCAATGTAATTCCAAGAATATATCAAAGAATTTTCAGAGAAATTGACAAGCTAATTACAAAATTTACATGGAAGAGCAAAGAATAATTGGGTGATGTTCAAAGTCTGAGCTATTAAGACAGAGTAGATTAACTCAGCGTACACAGGGAATGGAACAGAAAAACTCTCAGAATCACATCCATGCATGTATAGAAACTGGACACATGATTAGGATGGTGTTGCATATCAGATAATAAAGAATGAATTAGTCAAAATAACACCGTAGGATATTTTTTTCATGTGAAATAAAAAGAAAGAAAGGAAAGAATCCCACTTTATACACACAGTAAATTCTAGTTAAAGACCTAAATGTGAAATGTAAACTTTAAAATTTTAGAGGAAAATGTAACATGTATTTATTATTACTGTGGGATTTCTTTAAAAAGACTAAAAAAAACCATTAAAGAAAATTTTTATCAATTATATCAAAATGTATATATTAAAACAGCATGAGGAAACAGAACAAAATGACATATTCTCTAGGGATACAAACTTATGAAGCACAAAAAGCCAAGCACAGGGAAAATTAAAGTTCGAGACAACAGGGTCCTCTGGGAAGTAGGGCTGAGTGATTAGAAAAGGAATACAAGGGACTTAAAAAAAATTGAAATGTACTACTTTTTAACATATATGATGAACATATGACATTAAAATTTTTTTATTTAAATGCTACATATTTATGACATATCTTTTGTGTGTGTGTGTGCCTGACTGCTATATTTCATAGTCAGATTTTTTTTAAAAATTCAGTGTAGGAGTACCCCTAGAATAAAGTGTATAATTGGACCATTTAGCTTTGGTTATTACTGGACTACTTCAACTTTCCTTATAATTCAAAAGAAAACACAATATTACTTTGTTTTATAGTTCCCCATCTGCATATATTCCTAATTCCTTGAAAACAGGTAATTTCCATTGATCACCAAGTAGTCTTATGATGGTAAACTCCAATGTGGATTAAATTTGTTGCAGTGAACCTAAAAGTATGACTATATGGTAACCTAATTGATGCTTTTGAGCTGTGGTGTTGGAGAAGACTCTTGAGAGGCCCTTGGACTGCAAGGAGATCCAATAGTCCATTCTGAAGGAGATCAGTCCTGGGATTTCTTTGGAAGGAATGATGCTAAAGCTGAAACTCCAGTACTTTGGCCACCTCATGCGAAGAGTTGACTCATTGGAAAAGACTGATGCTCGGAGGGATTAGGGGCAGGAGGAGAAGGGGACGACAGAGGATGAGATGACTGGATGGCATCACTGACTCGATGGATGCGAGTCTGAGTGAACTCCGGGAGTTGGTAATGGACAGAGAGGCCTGGCGTGCTGCGATTCATGGGGTCGCAGAGTCGGACACTACTGAGCAACTGAACTGAACTGAATGTTTCATTTTCCCCAGGGGAGTTCTAGTTTATGTCTAATTGGTATGATTATTGATAACACCCCATTTCACTCTCAAAAGTGTCCCACTTAGAATACAAATTATATAATCATTCCTCCTAAAGCTATCTACTTATGAACCTATTATAATTTAACATGAATTAGGTTTTCTTTTTCCACAGACTAGGGAGAAAACTATGATCCAATGGACTCTCTTATATTCATGGAATTGTTACTAAAGCAAATTGACATTATTTTGTGTTATTCATGCTAGTAAATTACCAGTAGATGAGATATCACTATGTCTGTACATGTTACGTATTTGTCTGGATAAAAAATGAAAGAAAATTTCACCTGAAATATATAGAAAACAGACAAAAGTGCCTTTTATTCAAACTGCATAATTTTTCTATTTTTTGTTCTTGTAGATTATATCAACCTAAAGATGAAACAAATCCTTTCAAAAACATGTCTTTTAAAAAATGTCTTTAGTTGCAGTTGTTAAATTTATACTGATGAGAAACAGTGTGAGGAGGAGCTGTGCTGAAATAAAAACTGAACCAATTATCCCTTCATAGTCATAGTAATAATCACAAGAGGATTGTTTAGAACAAAACCTTCAGATGGGCAAGACTTTGACCACTGACATTTCTAGTATTTCTCTCATTTAATAATGTTTTTTTAACTCTGAAGAAACTTGTATACTAGAAAAAATCACATTGAAATTCTATGATGCAGGTAAAGAGACAATGAAAATTGTTCTGAAATAAAAGCTACATATAAGGTAAACATTGCATTTAAGTTGTAGTTAAAAACGAGTGCAACATCCAACAAAAGCAAACAACAAAAAGGAGATGGGAGTGTTGGACTGTAAAATGATGATGAACTAAATGTATTCATTTTCCCTTCCTCTCCTAAATCATAGAGGATGAAATGGTAGAATCTATTCCTATATCTGTATGTATATCTATGTCTACCTATCTACCTATCTGTACCTATCTGTATGTACACATGCATCTGCATATATATCTGACATCGGTATCTATCATCAATCTATCCATCTATGTCAGTTATATCTACATCTCAGTTCAGTTCAGTCGATCAGTCATGTCTGACTTTTTGAGACCCCATGGACTGCAGCACGCCAGGCTTCCCTGTCCATCACCAACTCCTGGAGTTTACTCAAACTCATGTCCATTTGAGTCGGTGATACCATCCAACCATCTCATCCTCTGTCATCCCCTTCTCCTCCCACCTTCAATCTTTCCCAGAGTCAGGGTCTTTTCAAATGAGTCAGTTTTTCGGATCAGGTGGCCAAAGTATTGGAGTTTCAGCTTCAGCATCAGTCCTTCCAATGAATGTTCAGGAGTGATTTCCTTTAGGATGGACTGGTTGGATCCCCTTGCAGTCCAAGGGACTCTCAAGTGTCTTCTTAAACACCACAGTTCAAAAGCATCAAGACTTCGGTGCTCAGCTTTCTTTATAGTCCAATTGTCACATCCATACATGACCACTGGAAAAACCATAGGTTTGACTAGACAGATACCTACATCTACATATTTCTATATCTATATATTTATACACTAAAACCACAAATGCATTGGAAAACATGTAAAACATTTAAAAGTGAAGCATTTCTGAAAGTCAGGAAGCAGATGAAGTCAGATATTAAGTGTAACCAAACATAGAGGATACAAAATGTAATAACACATCTAATAAAAGACATTTGTGAACATTAATCTCGAGGGGCTCTTAACCCCAAATCAGCAGGTATGAACAACTGCCATTGCCACACTTGCTTAAATGATGGTAAAAAGAGAATGCCACTTTGCTTCAAACATATTGGACATGCAGCCACACTTTCCTTCCTCTCAGTACTCTTGCCAGCATTCACCAGTGATTTTGGTTCCTTCACTTTTCTGTATCTGAGAAATTGAAGTTAAGGGTACCCTCATTTGGAGACCATTTCCTGGCTTAATCCTTTCCTCTTATATCAACAAATAAAATAATGAATATGAAGGTGCTTTATAAACTGTGATAAATAATGAAAATGTTACTTTGTCATCTTCTACCCTCATCTCTGCCACCACTACCACCATGACTACTATCATCACTACCATCATGATGACTGCCATCATCGCCACCACCACTGCAACGGCCACCATCACCACCACCACCACCTCTCCCCTCTTTCTACCATCACCACCATCATTATCTATCTCATCTGTTTTAGGTATTTTTTTTCAACCAACCAGGTCTGCCTAAAATTTCTCTGTTCCTTTTAATCTTGACTGATACTGACCTCTGGATACTCCTTGACCTTGACCTAGAATCAAAGACTCTCAGATAGTAAAGAAACTCACACTAATCACCTATTTCTTAAGTCCCCCTGTAAACTTCCTCCACTGAGTCCAATGTAATGACAAAGAACTCATTACTTCTCAAAGTATCTACTTCATCACTGGATATCTATGAAGTGAAGTGAAGTGAACTGAAGTCACTCAGTCATGTCCGACTCTTCGCGACCCCATGGACTGTAGCCTACCAGGCTCCTCCCTCCATGGGATTCTCCAGACAAGAGTACTGGAGTGGATTGCCATTTCCTTCTCCAGGGGATCTTCTCAACACAGGGATCGATCCCGGGTCTCCCGCATTCCAGGCAGATGCTTTAACCTCTGAGCCACCAGGGAAGCCCCACTGGATATCTATAGTGATCAGAAAATGCTTCTTTACTTTGAGGCTTGAAGATATTGCTCATAAACATCAAATCTCCTTTATTTCTTACCATGAGATTAATAAGATTGCAAAGATCAAGCAGACCAGAATTGGTCCAACAGGAAAGGAAGAAAGGAGAATCTAGTGATTTGGTAACTAACTGGCCACAATCTTACTTGGAAGGTGTAAAATAATTTCAAAAGTTCTGTGGAATTCTGCCACTAATTGAATCTTGTTGGAAACTCTAAGCATTATAGCAGTTAGAGATTATATAGGTATGGAAACATCTGATGAGAAGGAATAAAATTCCAGCATCAAGTATTGATGACTATCAAAGTACTCATCAATATTCTTATTAACATAATCTCCATTCAGAAGCCAGTGTTAATTTGCTTGACTGGGGTTATTTATTAAATCTGCAAATATATCAATCTGTTTGTCACAAGCCTCCTGTTTTTCCCATGCCCACATATCTTATAAATCTCAAAAGCCTTTTCCGTAGGAAGTATTTATTCCTTCTGTTTTATACCATCAGTAAATGCTAATAAAATTTAATGGTTCCTTTGTCTAAAAATTTTCCAAACTATCTGTGACTTCAGAATTGAGACAAAGATGGACACAATAGTACTTCTGGAACTCTACAGCACAGATTACCCATAAAGTTCTAATGTACCATTGCTATTGTGTATTTAATAAATTGTTCAAATAGCTTCTGTCATCATCAGCTTCTAAAACCACATTTAAACTATCAGGTTTAAAATATAGAATTTCTTATTTTTCATATTTTAAAGTTCATGTGGTGATCTCACATAATTTTTTTATGAGAGAGTCGACATGGTGTTGTATAAAATAGAGGGTCTGCTCTAATCCAGCTCTATCATTTGTTGACTTCAAGCCCTGGCCAGGTGGTCTTTCTGAGCTTCATTTGGCTTTTATTTGGAAATACAGTAGGCACACAGTAAGTGTTAATCATTAGTCTGTCAACCTAAGAATGCTGTACACTCTAAGTCTAGAAAAGAGATCACCATACAAACATTATCTTCATAAGGAAAGTTGCAAAACAAGTAATGCTTTCCAGTTGAGTTCTGCTGTGTTACCCTTTACTGCTCTATGCCTGGCACATCGGAAACCTTCAGGAGATATTGGCTGAGTTAATTAATCAATTATTATATGATGAGCATCTTGTAAGCCACACTGACTTCCAGGCTTTCAAATTTCACCATTCTTTCCATTTGATATTTGACATATCAAATGTATGTTTCTCTTCCTCGATGACGAGATTGAGTTGAAAATTACTAACAACTCCGGAGAGGCTGAGAGCTCTGCTCACACTTACTGCATTCTCACTGTCACTCTGTTATTCCAATACTTTCTTCTGTTCCCTAATCAAATCTGGCTGCTTCCACTGCTACCAACACCATGACATTTTATACTCCGTGAGCACTTTCTAATCATTACAAATCTGACAGTTTTCATATAGGAATTTATGGATATTTTAATGAGTATTTCTGAAGTGCAAATAAAATGTGGCACACTTTACTGGCTTTAGTATTTTTTTGTGAACTAACCATGTACTTACTCATTTTCTAAATGTTCAATTGTCCTTCCTTTATCAGTTTGTTACATTTATTTATTTTAATGTGCTCCTTTCAGAATAGATCAAGATGTGATTAAGAAGAACCATGCACGACTCAAAAGACTGACAGGCAAGTTACCACTCTCCCCCTTAGATAACAAGAAACTGGCTCTCTGCCTTGCTAGCTCTCTTGCTTTAGACAGGCATCCCATTCTTTGTTTGATTGCCACCCGCCTCAGCTCTCCTGGAGACCTGTGACTCTCTACATTTTACAGTCACCATAGCATATATCAATACACATTAACTACTTTGGAATTAAGAAAAATATTTGCAAAGGCCAATATCCAAGAGTGAGAAACTGACTGAAACATTTTATATAAATAACCTTTGGATGATTATAGTGGTATTTGCATTTCAGGCTTATGTGAAGCTACATACCTTGCTGGTCACTAAATATCATGACAGTAAAAACTATTAATGTCACAGAAAAATGTCATGAATTATAAGCTTTAGATGATTTTCCAAGGCAAAAATATGAGTGCCAGCATTTATATGATCACAAGTTACAAAATGGGCTAAAGGGTTTCTGTTGTAAAAATGTCTACTTTAATTCTTTTTAAAATGTTAATATAAAAGACTTTTATTTCTTGATATTTACTTGGTATTTTGTACCCAGTATTTGTACAATATTTGAAGAATTTATTAAACCAGCAGGTAAATAAAGGAAATTGAGAGACAGTTCTAAATTCATGTCTGGGCTTCGTTTACCTAACAAAAATACTTCCTAAACAAGATTCACATTATACTCTTGAATCTCTCACATGTGAATAATTCCATACAATGTTCAAGGTGCTTCTGTACTATTAATTTCAATTGATCCTTGCTTCATATTCTCCCTCAACTAACGGAATTAGACCAAGGCAGAGTTTAAAGGATTAATACGTGACAGACATGACTAATAAAAATTAACAATAATAATGGTCTACTTCATTGAGAACTTGCCATATTTCAGGCGTTGCAATGAAGACTTTATATCCAGTATCTCATTTAATCCTCACACTAGCCCTAGGAGGTAGACATAATATTATTATTACTCTTATTACATTTAATCTCATTTTACAGTGTTTGGCTAACAGATGTCAGAGAGATTTTAAGCCAGAAAGTCTCATACTGTTCTGGAATGTGACTCATATACTGTTAATCATGATGCTATACAGACTATATCTTAATATATGTATTATATTTAAAAGATTCATAAACTTTAAATTATGATGCTATATAGAATTTATTTACTAAGAATTTTCCTCATTTCTTTTCTTCTTTTACCTCACCACCTTTTCCCTCCTTTTCCCACTAATGCTGAGGAGAAAAAATAAGGCCAAAACATAAATCCATAGTTAGGGTTAGGAATGGGGATTAATCCTTTCTGCCATTAGCAGAATTAACTGCAACGGAGTACAGGATGAGAAAATTCTTGCAACAACTTACAAGATCCAAGGCAGCTGCCAAGATCGATGCATCAGGAATTGTCCCTGGCTCACAGCAGTTTAACAGAAACTGAAAGCGCTTCATGCCTTGTCGGATTGCTCCAAGATTCACCACGTTTTTGCTTTTTCCGCCATCTTGGTTGGAAGGCAGATGGTCATCAAAACTGTGGCAACCTGTGGGGGTTTTCCCATGTTGGAAGAAAGAAGGAGAGAGAGTGTAATGGTTGTAAGTTTTAAAAAAGCTTTGAAGTTTCAACAATATATTTTCTGTAGTGTTGGCCTGAGAACATTTTCCTGAACTACACCTCTCTCCTCTCTATCTAATGCTTGATTTGGACATGCCTTGATTTTTAAGAATCTGGTGACACATTGTGTATGTAAATATGGGGCGTTACACAACTATTTAAATATAGGGTCCAATCCTTAGAGAACAGACAGGGGGAAGAGGGTGAGGGAGGGGTGGATTGGGAGTTTGGGATTAGCAGATGTAAACTATTATATATAGAATGGATAAACACCAAGGTCTTACTGGATAGCACAGAGAACTATATTCAATATCCTGTGATAAACCATAATGAAAAAGAATCTGAAAGATAATGGATAAATATATGTATAACTGAATCACTTTGCTATACAGCAGAAATTAACACAACATTGTAAATCAACTATGTGAAAATAAAAAATTTTAATGATTAAAAATTAAAAAGATAAATACAATAGTCAAAGCGTTAGTCACTCAGCCATGTCTGACTCTGGTGACCCCGTGGACTGTAGGCCCGCCAGGCTCCTACTGCCGCTGCTACTGGTAAGTTGCTTCAGTCGTGTCTGACTCTGCGATCCCATAGACAGCAGCCTACCAGGCTCCCCTGTCCCTGGGATTCTCCGGGCAAGAATACTGGAGTAGGTTGCCATTTCCTTCTCCAATGAATGAAAGTGAAAAGTGAAAGTGAAAAGTGAAAGTGAAGTCGCTCAGCCGTGTCCGACTCTTAGCAACCTCATGACCAGGCTCCTCCATCCATGGGATTTTCCAGGCAAGAGAACTGGAGTGGGTAGTCGTTCCCTTCTCCAGGGGATCTTTCTGACCCAGTTGAACACAGCTCTCTGGCACTGCAGGCAGATTCTTTACCATCTGCACCACCAGGGATTATAGGGTCTGATCATTTTGATACCAGGTCTCTTCTGTAACACTGCTAAGGGGATTATTTAAAATAATTCTTCCTGTAATCAACAGCTAAATTCTGCTTTTATGGAAGATGCAAAATCACTGTGCAATCTCAGATCTGTTACAAAAAACTTATATCAAAGACAATATCCTGGTATCTTTGTGCCAATGCAAAGAATCATTGACAATGACAGTTGTAAAGGATTTGAGAGGTGCTCATTTAATTCCAAGATTTCCAAACCTGGCTGTGCATCAGAATTATCTGGGAAGTTTTGAATCTTATTCAGAACTTCAGAACCAGCGTCTCTGGAAGAAGTATGAGAATGTGAGCCTTGTAAAGCCTCACAGATGATAAGGACACTGCCAGCTTGATACCACACAGTAATCAGAAGTTTGGGAACCACTGATAGATCTTTTCTTATTTTTCCAGTTAAGTTGGAAAAATTCTCATTCCGTAAGAATGAGAATCTGTTTGGAGTTCCTTAAAATGCATAATATCAGGTTCTATTGCTAGAAGTTTTGATTCCATAGGTCTGGGGGCTATGAATATTAACAAATATGTCACATGACTTTAATACAGGAAGTCTAAGGATCACTGTTTTTCATCTTTTTTAACCCCAGGTACTTTTCCCTAAAGGAAATCAATCCTGAACATTCACTGGAAGGACAGATGCTGAAGCTCCAATACCTTGGCCACCTGATGCAAAGAGCCGACTCATTGGAAACGACTCTAAAGCTGGGAAAGATTGAAGGAAGGAGGAGAAGGGAATGACAGAGGATGAGATGGTTGGATGGCATCACTGACTCAATGGATATGAATTTGAGCAAACTGTGGGAGATGGCGAAGGACAGGGAAGCCTGGCCTGCTGCAGTCCATAGAGTCACACAGAGTCGGACACGACTGAGCTAACTGAACAATTCTTTTTTTTAAAAAACCTAAATATCTCATAGCTTTTTTATAATTTCTAGTATATATGTGTATGTGTATATATACCCATATATATAATATTTAGTTTCTCTTATATAATTTATATATTATATATAACATATATAATCTCATATAATATTGAGTATACTTTTAAAAACCAAGCCCAAATTGCTTCCCATGATTTTGAAAAGGACTTTTAACACTTCAGAATATACCCCCAGGAGGCTGATTTCGTGCTTGGCTTAATGTATGCTGACACCATTCATTTGCAGTGTTGCCAACCCCAGATCCTCAGTAAGTCACAGGTGCCATTATAGGAAATGGCTTTCTCACCTCTTCTATAAAAAGTACCTTAATCTCGCCAAAGCACTACCCCACTTTCCCACTTGCTGCCTCAGCATAGCTGTTGCTCTCAACTAAAGTGTCCTACATGCAAGTGTGTTGTAACTGGGAGTTGCAGGATATATGGTGAATAATTTGTTCCTGTTAATAAACACTAATGTTCACAAATTTGCACTTAAAAATCAAATCCAGAGTTAGACTTGTCCTTTTAATTGCTTGCATTCTTCATAAATAAAAGGGTGGTATTTTTAGCTATGAGCTTGGGTTACCATGATAGTGTGCCCCATATAGGGCTGTCAGCCATCACGTGTACTAGTGGGAAAAGGTGAGCACCTGCTTTTCATTCTTTGAAAGCAGTTCAAGCTTGGGGAACAGATTCCATTGGACTTATTACCACAAGCTAAAAAATTATGGCATGGTATAAAAATAATTACCAATTCCTGGCCAACAGCTTTCAAAATATCTCAGTATCATGCTAAATTACATAGGTGTGAAATTATATGATGTGTGGAATTTGTTCTAAAATATATTAAAAAATCTGATGAAGCAAATTACAAAAAAAAATTTCATTATTACAGCTGGGTGATAGATATTTGGAATCCACTGGACCACCCTTTTTACTCTTTGTCTATGTTCAAAATTTTTCATAAGTATAAAAATGGCTCAGAATATAATGAAAATATCATTATCAACATTTCCTATATTTCATTCCTTATGGGTGTGTTTCCTTTTCAAGTATAAATATTCTAGAATAAAAATTCCATATTCAGCATCTTCCATATTTTTTTTCTAGTTAGTGTAAGTATATTTTGTATCAAATGCAAAAGGAAGTAGCACAAAAAGAATCTGAAGGTGGAAAAAATTTCAGAAGACAGAATTTCAAATAGTCCTAAGAAGGCATAGCTAGAAGCTACAGATAATGAACAAACATTTCCTGGAGAACATTGTCTTCAGACAGCTGTCTTTCAAAATACTATTCTATTTACTCATTGAACATAAGCAAAACTATTAGAACAGGTAACTTCCTGTTATTTTTCCTATCTATATATCACTTTATTAATCATTTTTATACAGTCCTTTAATAGATACACATGTCACAGGATATCTCATTAATTCAATATTTACACTCTAATTGTACCTAAATTTAAACTTTGATTTTAAGATAAATTCCCAAATAATAAGATTTTTCTTTTTAGTAAATCAAGTTGTTCCATTATTTCTTATCATAATTAAGATATAAGATACATTAAGTGATAACTCAAATTTGAAATAGAACTAATGTATAAGATAGACTGGATGGTCAAAAAATTTATTCTTATTTAACTAATTTATTTTAAAGTTTTCATCATTTTATTAAAGGAAGCATTAAGAATAAATATACTACCATTTTTTCAATATTTTTTGACAAGATAATAACTTCTAAAAATATGTATTCAATATTACTAAAGAAAGTCTCCCTTTCCTTTTTTTTTTTTTTCGGCCATGCCGGGTGGCATACAGGATCTTCATTTCCCCTTCAGGGGGCAGAATCTCTGCCCCCTGAAGAGTCCTAACCACTGAACCTTCAGGGAATTCCCAAGAAAGTGTCATTTTGATAGAACTTCAGAAACAACACAGTTAAGGAGTAAAAATAAAATAATGAAAACAGAAGTGATCAAAACAATCATTGTTGGTAAGAATCTATTCTGTGAAGAATCATTCACAGACGATGCACATTTGGTAAAAACCCCACGAGTCCAGGATGTAAGGATCATGCTGTAGGTAAAAGCTATTTACAATGGAAAATTTCCATTGTATCTATATAGCATTAATGTGCTTGTGTGCCAAGTTGCTTCAGTCATGTCTAGAAGGCAATGGCACCCTACTCCAGTACTCTTGCCTGGAAAATCCCATGGACGGAGGAGCCTGGTAGGCTCCAGTCCATGGGGTCGCTAAGAGTCAGGCTCGACTGAGCGACTTCACTTTCGCTTTTCACTTTCATGCATTGGAGAAGAAAATGGCAACCCAGTCCAGTATTCTTGCCTGGAGAATCCCAGAGACAGAGGAGCCTAGTGGGCTGCCATCTATGGGGTCACATAGAGTCAAACACGACTGAAGTGACTTAGCAGCAGCAGGAGTTTTTCTGATCATGTGGACTATAGCCCACCAGACTCCTCTGTCCATGGGATTCTCCAGGCAAGAATACTTGAGTGGGTTGTCATGCCCTCCTCCAGGGAATCTTCCTGACCCAGGGATCGAACCTGTATCTCTTATATCTCTTGCACTGGCAAGTAGGTTCTTTACCACTAGTGCCAGCTGGGAAGCCCATATAGTGTTAATAGATAACAATATATTTACTAACTCTTTGAGCACTTAGTATGTGTCAAGTACTGTATGAGAGATATTTTATAATTTATTCTATTTTTTGTAACAGCTATAAAAGATAGATCTTTAAAATGATTTTAAAGAGAGAGAGAATGAGAAAGAATAGAAGCAGAGAGATAAAGAGGAAAGGACAGGTGAACTAGCTCTGTCGAAGTTCATGCAACAGAAAGTCATACGGTGAGAATTCAAATCCAAACTAGTAATAATCTTACCACCAGGCCATACTATGTCTTTAGAATACCCAAATGTTTATGTTGAAGACTTTTACATCCTGCTGAAGGTTGTGATTATTTCAAGAAAATATACTGTAAGAAATTAATCAACACTGTACATGTTACAGACTGTCTAGCTGTACCCTGTTGACCTTTCATATTGTGATACTGAAAGAAACATTAAAAGTAATTTGCCTATAAAATGTACCTCTTCCTTATTAATCTTTTATATACATTTACTAGAATGTAAGGATGCCTCTTGGTTTGCTCCATCGTGATTAATCTTTTAGTCTCAATACATTCTAGTTACACTTATTGACTATTTTTTACATTAAATTTACTGATGTATAATTTACATAGGACGCATTTCCAAAAAGTTGCTACATCTCAAAAGACATTTCAAAATCTAGTATTTCTTTAAGAAGCATTTTCCGTACAATTCATGACAGAGCTGAGCACAAAGAAGTCAGTCAATTTTCCTGGTCAGTTGGGGGGAAAAAACATTATTTTAGTTAATGAAATATCTTCCTTCAAATAGAGACAATATGATTTCTAAAATGAAATATTCTTAGCAAATAGGAAAATATAGAAGAAAAAGATGGCTGGTCTCTGAGTGTAATTTCAGTTCTGTAAATGTTCAGTAGACGTATTTTTCATTTGTTGAATAAAATCTTAGATTTAAAAAATTCAACCATGTATTCATTTTATCTTAACCCTGGGAAGTTAGAGTACTACATTGAAACTGAGAGTAAGAATGTTTGGTATTTGCTTTCTTCAACAACTTTAAAGAAACAGAGAAAATAGGTAATTAAAGTAATTTAAATGAGAAAGAAATGGACAATGCATCTATAATGGATGCACGGTGATCATCTATTAACAGATTGCAAAGTATTAGAAAAAGGAAAAGAAAGAAATAAAAAGCAAAAGCAGGTTCAAAGTTAAGATGTTTACAAGGTCAAGGATGGCAGTTGTTGCAAAATACAATGTACTCAGATGAGCAGATAATGTTGTTTTGATATTTTAGAATAGCTGGGGATATCTGTCTCTTGCAAAACATTCCAAAAGAATTATCTCATAGAATATTTTAAAAATGTTTAACAAGCCAGAGATTATGGATGAAGAATGATGATGTACAAACCATATTCTTTTCTCAGTCAAAAACACATTAAATATCCCAGAATCAGTTCCAGATTTTTATCATTTTGTCTTCTAGACACACAGGTAGAGACTGTATTGTGGGAACTATTGACGCAAACTCACCCCAGACTCAGGATGTGTGAATATTTTGTATCAGGTCTTTTCTATTTGTAAACGAAATATAAAGAATACCTGAAACAATGGCTGAAGTCTGTAAGAACGGTGGTGAGAAAAACACAAAATCCAGAAGAAACTAAGGTGCACGAGCAAGACTAATGATAACATGTTTGGAATAAGAGTAAGAATAAAAATATTGACCTATTACTTGAAGAAGGAAGGGAGATAAACAACTCAAAAGGAGGATAAACAAATCAATCGTGCTTTCTTCTTTTCTGCTAAAAAAAATTTACAAATGGGAAAGTACAGAAAAGCTTCATTAAGAAGGCAACAAACGTGAGAGACCCGAATCTCTGAGGTTATGTCTCATTTTCATCAAATTATAGTCCAGTGCACAGAAAGGACCTGAAGATGCAACCACAGTACTAGTCAAATGACATTCAGCTAACACAGCACACATTTAGAGAATGTACTTAAGTTCCACACTTCCTTCTCAAAAAACCACCACAAAAATCTGTTTATAATACTAACAACTTTGAACATTAGATGCATCTTCTCTGAAATATGACTGGAAAGAGTGCAAGAGGACTGAAAATGACAAAGTTCCCAATTAATAGGAAGATTCCTGAAACCACAGACCTGACCTTTTATGACCCTATGGACTGTAGCCTGCCCAGCTCCTCTGTCCACGGGATTTTCCAGGCAAGAATGCTGGAATGGGTTGCCATTTCCTCCTCCAGGGCATCTTCCCAACCCAGGGATGGAACCCACATCTCTTACATCTCCTGCGTTGGCAGGCAGGTTCTTACCACTAGCGCAACCTAGGAAGCCCCTTTGATGTATCTATGCCTAGCCAAATTCTGTAAGAGAGAATTAGATAGAGAGGATCACTAAAAAGACAAAACCACATAGGAACCATTTGGTTTGGTGAAGAAAATATCATGTTAAACTAAATTACTTTCCTCCTTTTGACAGAGTCATAAAGGTATCAGTGAAATAATTTTTTGGTAAAGTCTGGTGATGTTTTTGCAATAATGTGGGAACGTTCTTGCTGATCATGAGTATATTAAAGGTATCATTGGCTGAAAATGGTAGCCACAAGTTGTCAATCAATAAATCAACTATATGTATTCTAGGAGCTGTCCAGGGAGGTCCCTGCTGATGGGTTTTTATAGCACAATTGTACAGAAGATTCAGAATTTAACTTGTTTTGGGTCCTATCTCTTAATTTCCTTCATGGGTAAGTGACTTAACTATCCTTCATGTTAATGAAACAATACATATTATTTATTCTGAGATGAAGAATTAGTACTACTACATCAAAATAATACATGATATTCATTCATGTAAAGGACAACTGGCAAAGGCTAATCCCAAATTCAACACAAACTAACTCTGTGATGTGAAAACAGGCAATGCAGTCTTAAATTGTGTCCATCTGCTAGTTATACCCCTGGAGCTTAAGAGTCACACTATCTATTACACTGCTGCTGCTACTGCTAAGTCGCTTCAGTCGTGTCTGACTCTGTGCGACCCCATAGACAGTAGCCACCAGGCTCCCCCATCCCTGGGATTCTCCAGGCAAGAACACTGAAGCAGGTTGCCATTTCCTTCTCCAATGCATGAAAGTGAAAAGTGAAAGTGAAGTCGCTCAGTCGTGTCCGACTCTTAGCGATCCCATGGACCACAGCCTACCAGACTCCTCCATCCATGAGATTTTCCAGGCAAGAGTACTGGAGTGGGGTGCCATTGCCTTCTCCATCTATTACACTGATTAAAGTCAAATACAGTGTATTACATTCCATCTGAAGCACCCCATTTTGTAAAGCATATCATCTAATTATGATACATAGTAAAACAGAATTGGGGTGGTGATAGATCTAGAGACACTTCTATGTAAGGAAAACAAAAGGAATCAACAATATTTAACCAGCAGAAGTGAGATCAAAAGAGAGAACATGAAATAGATAATAGGTGAAACTAGCAATATGTGTATGAATGAGTGTATGAGTGTGTGTGTGGGGGGGTGGGGGTGGCTAGAGATACCAAAACTAGTACAGTGAGTCAAATTTATGGACAAGTATATTTTCAGAATATAAGGAAAGTCTTTCTAACAATGAAAACTGTCTAGTTCTGGAACAGATTGCTTTGTACAGTCATAAGCTCCCCCTCGGTGGAAGTGCTCAGAGGGTGGCTGGCCACCTGTCAGGGATTTACTGTGCAGAATTCCTAAGTAGATAGGTGGGTGGATAAAAGGATATCTGAAGGTTCTTGAAAGCTCTCAGATTTTTAATAAAGGACAGAACAGCAGAAGAAAAGCCTGTGCCTTATTCTTTGTAAATCCAGGGCCCACTAGGGAATGAGGAACACAGTAGAACATCCATTAATATGTGTTAAACCAAATGGTTAACAGATAGAGATGTATGCATATACATCTTTATATAAAGGGTAGGGCTTGCCACGTGGCACAGTGGTAAAGAATCCGCCTGTCAATGTAGGAGATCCAGGAGATGCAGGTTTGATCCCTGGGTTGGGAAGCTCCCCTGGAGTAGGACATGGCAACCCACTCTAAGTATTCTGCCTGGAAAATCCTATGGACAGAGAAGCCTGGCAGGCTGCAGTCCATGGGGTCACAAAGAGTCAGGCATGACCTAGTGAAGAGTAATGCAAGCAACATACATATGAAGAAAAAATTATTAAGAAATCAAGGAAAATATAAAGTAGATCATTTAATCTAATAAATATTTGTTTTATGTAATGAAAGTTGCATGCAATTCTTAGGCCAAGAGACATTTACCAAGACGCTTGAAGAAATTTTCCTCTTCATCTCTTCCGTTTTCCATTCCACTCCCTGGCCCACCTTCAGAAAGCTTCACAGCACTGGTGAATTTGACCTAAGAAAAAAAACAAGAAGTCAGATAACTTAACTCAAAAGAAATTCTTGTGTTTATACTAACCTTTACCTTAGAAGAAATGGAGTAGTTATCATAGTCAACAAGAGAGTCCGAAATGCAGTGCTTGGATGCAATCTCAAAAACGACAGAATGATCTCTGTTTGTTTCCAAAGCAAACCATTCAATATCACAGTAATCCAAGTCTATGCCCTGACAAGTAACGCTGAAGAAGCTGAAGTTGAATGGTCCTATGAAGACCTACAAGACCTTCTAGAACTAACACCCCAAAAGATGTCCTTTTCATTATAGGGGACTGGAATGCAAAACTAGGAAGTCAAGAAACACCTGGAGTAACAGGCAAATTTGGCCTTGGAGTACAGAATGAAGCAGGGCAAAGGCTAATAGAGTTCTGCCAAGAGAATGCACTGGTCATAGCAACACCCTCTTCCAACAACACAAGAAAAGACGCTACACATGGACATCACCAGATGGTCAACACCAAAATCAGACTGATTATATTCTTTGTAGCCAAAGATGGAGAAACTCTATACAGTCAGCTAAAAAAAGACCCGGAGCTGACTGTGGCTCAGATCGTGAACTCCTTATTGCCAAATTCAGACTTAAGTTGAAGAAAGTGGAGCAAACGACTAGACTATTCAGGTACGATCTAAATCAAATCCCTTATGGCTATACAGTGGAAGTGAGAAGTAGACTTAAGGGACTAGATCTGATAGACAGAGTGCCTGATGAACTATGGACAGAGGTTTGTGACTTTGTACAGGAGACAGAGATCATGTACAAGATCATCCCCAAGAAAAAGAAATGCAAAAAAGCAAAATGGCTGTCTGAGGAGGCCTTACAAATAGCTAAGAAAATAAGAGAAGCAAAAAGCAAAGGAGAAAAGGAAAGATATACCCATTTGAATGCAGAGTTCCAAAGAATAGCCAGGAGAGATAAGAAAGCCTTCTTCAGCGATCAGCGCAAAGAAATAGAGGAAAACAACAGAATGGGAAAGACTAGAGATCTCTTCAAGAAAATTAGAGGTACCAAGGGAACATTTCATGCAAAGATGGGCTCGATAAAGGACAGAAATGGTATGGACCTAACAGAAGCAGAAGACATTAACAAGAGGTGGTAAGAATACACAAAAGAACTGTACAAAAAAAGCTCTTCACAACCGAGATAATCACAATGGTGTGATCATTCACACTCACCTAGAGCCAGACATCCTGGAATGTGAAGTCAAGTAGGCCTTAGGAAGCATCACTATGAACAAAGCTAGTGGAGGTGATGGAATTCCAGTGGAGCTATTTCAAATCCTAAAAGATGGTGCTGTGAAAGTGCTGCACTAAATATGTCAGCAAATTTGGAAAACTCAGCAGTGGCCAAAGGACTGGAAAAGGTCAGTTTTCATTCCAATCCCAAAGAAAGGCAATGCCAAAGAAAGGTCAAACAAATGCAAAATTGCACGCATCTCACACGCTAGTAAAGTAATGCTCAAAATTCTCCAAGCCAGGCTTCAGCAATACATGAACCGTGAACTTCCAGATGTTCAAGCTGGTTTTAGAAAAGGCAGAGGAACCAGAGATCAAATTGCCAATATCTGCTGGATTGTCGAAAGAGATAGCAAGAGAGTTTCAGAAAAACATCTGTTTCTGCTTTATTGACTATGCCAAAGCCTTTGACTGTGTGGATCACAACAAACTGTAGAAAATTCTGAGAGATGGGAATACCAGACCACCTGACCTGTCTCTTGAGAAACCTGTATGCAGGTCAGGAAGCAACAGTTAGAACTGGACATGGAACAACAGACTGGTTCCAAATAGGAAAAGGAGTACGTCAAGGCTGTATATTGTCACCCTGCTTATTTAACTTATATGTAGAGTACATCATGAGACATGCTGGGCTGGAAGAAGCACAAGCTGAAATCAAGACTGGAATCAAGAATCAATCAAAATGGCTTTCAGTAAAAATTATGACCTTTTCCAAACTGCAGGCTACTACGATGCTTAACAGACGAAGGCCATAGTGGGAAAAATCACCCTGAGCTTCTTTGTTCTTGTCAGTGGGGAGAATGGTTCAGAGGGTAGGAAAAGGAGGGAACAAAGATAAACTCTGTGTGTGTACAAAAGAAATCTATGCACACTGTAGTTATGTGTCCTTCAACAGGATCTCAAGATGTGAGGATTTCACATGTGTGTTAAAAGTAGCTGGGAATTAATATCTATATGGGGCTTCCCAGGTGACTCAGTGGTAAAGAATCTGCCTGCCAATGCAGGAGACACAAGTTCAAACCCTGGGCCCAGAAATCCCCTGGAAGAGGAAACGGCGACCCACTCCAGTATACTTGCCTGGAAAATTTCACAGATGGAGGAGTTTGGTGGGCTACAGCCCACGGGGTCACAAAGAGTCAGACACAACTGAGCATGAGCGCAGATAGCTCTATACCTCTTTAAAGCTGCATTACAATTTTATTTAAAGTTTTTGTCACTGTTTTCCTTTCTGTGATTGCCTAATACTAAGACATCTTAGTTTCCATAGTTCATTTAAGTTCTCCAAACTTACTAAATGTGAAGAGAATTTCTTCAGCCCCTCCAGGTGTTTAGCACTTCTCAGCCCTGACATTTTTCTGTTAGTGACTACAACATTCCCTTACGTAAGTAACATCCTGTTTACCTTGGAGCTTTGCCTGATGAAAGACAGGCGGTCCACAGAACTGATGTCCAGGAGGTCTTCCACACCGTCTGCCAGGCCCGAGAGGGACGAGCGTTTCAGCCAGTTTCCTAGTTAATAATTTTTTTAAAAAATTAGACCATTATAGCATTTTCTCCCAAATGGATTAGACAAAAATGTTGGCATGGGCCCAAAAAGCAATGAAAATTACATGACCCAATGTAAACAAAAGTGAACAAAAATTATTTTCAAAATGTACACGCTTTGAAAAAAAACATTCACTATTGGACTATAAGATCACATGACTAAGATCAGGACAAAAAGAACCTGGGCCTCTTGGGTGATCAAAAGTGTAATCCATGTAGTCCTTGTCAAATTTCACATCTTCCATTAAGTCCTGTTGATTTTATCTCCTAAGTATCTCTCAAATATGTCCATTTCTTTCCGTCTACATGGTCACCACCCAGTCTAAGCTATTGTTACTTACACCTGGACCATAATGAAGTTTTCTATCTGATCCCCCTTACCTACTCATGCCGCTTCCAGTATGTTTTCCATGCAGTGATCTAGAAAAAATCTACTTGCTTATGGCTTATGTTACCCCCCTGTTCAACATCCCATCTGGCCTCTGTAGGGCTAAAAGATGAAGAGCCAAGTGACTTGCAAGGCCCACAATACTCTGGTCTCTATAGCTCCACCATTGTCATGCAGACACTCTTGTCTCAGTTCTTCCATGTCCCTCCCTCCTAATACCTTTGCATATTGCGTTACTACCACTTGGAGTGCTCTCCTTCCTCTTTCTCCCAAGTACTCTGCAGATATTAATGTCCCTTCCTTCAGGAAGCCTTCCCTGATATCCGCCTCCTCTTCCCATTTAGATTGGGTCTTGCTATTGCATGCTTTCACAGCACCATGTAGATTTCCTTCATAAAACTCATAGCTTGCAAGTATACTTTGTTGTATAATGATCTGCTTCAGAGGTTGCCACCCCTCAAAGATTGTAAGTTCAGCAAAGTCAGACACTGTGAAATGCTGCTCATCATTTAATCACTGAAGTTTAGCACAGTGTTTGCACACCCTAGAAGCTCACAGTAAAGGTTTGAGAAATACCTACTGAAAGAAATGAATGAATGAATGAATCACCCTAGGGTTTGTGACTTGAAAGCTTTCCCTTTCTCTACTTTCACATGCATTGCTCTGTTCTGATTATGAGCTGACTTGAGGACATGGCAGGGAATAAGAGAATCCAAAAAATAAAGACATACTTTTACCTATGGGAAGTTTAAGCTTCTTCCGGAGTGAAATCCTGCGGGACCGCGACCGGGCGCGCCTGTCAGAGGTGGTCCCTGAATGGGCAGTGGTGCATTCTGAAGTGTCTTGCTCAGACTGGCTGCTGGTGTCACTCGCCGCACTCTGGGATTTGAACATCTTGCGCCAGAAATCTTTTCGCCCCAGGTTTCCCCCTTGCATTTGTTCATCGCTGAAAGCGGGCAAGGGGATGGTTAAATGTCTGACAACACATGTGAAAGTCTCTTAACTCTCTTTCAACCTCCTGTCAGTGACATGGAGGCAAATCATGCAAGATGAGCTGTGATGGGCTGGGATTAGCAAAGGGCAGAGTGGGAATGGAAGGAGGAAGACCCAGCTTGACTCCCTGAGCTCTTCCTGAAAATAGATACAGCTCAGCTGTCAAGTTGAGGTCATCATTTTGTTTCAACCGTAATGTAAGACTAAATATTATTGCAGGTAATCATCTGTGAGTGTGGGTCATAAAAAAATACTTACAGTGTCAGTAAATATTTAACTTTTTCTTTGAAGTTCCCTGAGCAGTGTGTAGTACCATATTCTACCCCCATCTCCACCTCAGGACCGTATAATTCTTGTCCCTAAATAAACTCATAAAAATATTTGAATGCATGAATAAATCAAATACAATCACCACACCCAGGGGATGCATCATACCATAATTTTTCACTGTTATTTTTATGATGCCTGATTATTTAGCTTTCTTATGTCAAAGAATCTTACAGCTTAAAAGTAAAAAAAAAAAGTTTAGTCTGACTTAATAAGACAAATGGGAACATTGCCAAAGGGATTTTTGACTAGGGCATTTCACAAGAGGAGAAAGACAAGTGGCCAATGGTAATACAGAGTTTAATTTCATTAGGTATTAACAAAAAAAAGGCCAGTTGAAATCAGATCTCTATTTTCACTCATTAAAAAGACAAAGATTAAGAAGGGGTAAGGAGATGGAAAGAAAGCAAGGGTACTATGATACAGTCATGGTGAGATAGAATGATTCAACCTTTCTGGAAGGTAATTTGGTAATATGTGATGTAGAGCTTATGTCTACAACAATGACACAGAAATTCAACTTCCAGGAAGATATTCCCAGGAAATGATGGAACAATATACTAAGATGTAGATTTAAGAAGGTTAGATGCTCACTGAGATTTTGGGCCAATGTTAAAACACTGGAAACAATTTCAATATTCAATTCTAGGGAAACAGTTGAAGAAATTGTGGGTCTTCCATATGATGGCACCCTCTGTAGTCATTAAAATGCTATTTTCATAAGACTAATGAAAAGAGGTACATTCATGATATATTGTAAAGTTAAAAGGCAGTGGTCAAACAAATGGATTAAGCAAGTTATCATCAGGTTAGTTTTTTTAAAGAAGCACACATGTGATTATGTGTCTGTGTGTAAACTTGTCTGTACACATGCTCAAATGTGTGTTCAACATAATATACCAAATATTGATGGTGGTTATCTCTAGTTGAAGATATTCTGATTTTACAATTACTTTTCTCTATTTTTTTGTGTTTTCCACATTTGGCAACTTGATCAACATATATTACTTAGTCATTTGGAAAGAAAAGGTTAGAGAAAATAGTAACATATGATGAAATTTGTTTTGGGGGTTTTAGGTAATGATTTATTTGTAAGCATTGGGGTTAAACCTGGGATCTACCTAAAATTTGATAATACTGTATAAAAACAATCATTTTCTGGGGATATTTATATAGGGATGCAGGTTTTCTCTCTCAAAATGTCATGAGAGTAATAAAAACCTTTAACTATCATTTCAAGAATAATTTTATGTATTTATTTTTGGCTGTGCTCGTCCTTGTTGCTGTGAGGGCTACTCTCTATTGCAGTGGGAGGGTTTCTCATCATGGTGTCTACTCTCGTTGTGGAGCACAGACTCCAGGAACACAGGCTTCAGTAGTTGCAGGGCAAGGGCTCAGCAGTTGGAGCTTCTGGGTTCCAGAGCACGAGGCTCAGTAGTTGTGGTACACGGGCTTAGTTGCCCTGTGGCATGTGGGATCTTCTCAGATAAGAGATCAAACCCTTGTCTCCTGTATTGGCAGGCAGATTCTTCAACTGAGCCACCGGGGAAGCCCCAAATCTTTAATTATTATTTTCATGCAGGACATTCTGCTTCTCAGATATTGGGGTGCTTAGTTGCTCAGTCATGTCTAACTCTTTGCGACCTCATGGCCTATAGCCCACCAGACTCTTTTGTCCACGGGGATTCTCCAGACAAGAACACTGGAGTGGGTTGCCATGCCCTCCTCCAGGGGATCGTCCCAAACCAGGGATCGAACCCAGGTCTCCCACATTACAGGTGGATTCTTTACTGCCTGAGCCACCAGGGAAGCCCTAGAGTGTGAATTTAAATCAGTGTTTCCAAATTTGACTTCCCTGTTATTTTATCAAATGCTCACAGTGTATGTATGAAGCATTTTTTACCTTTGGGGAATGTGTGACACAATGGTGAGTATTGACTATGTGGCCTGAGTGGGGAAATATCCAGGGAAGCTATAATTGATCAGCTTTATAATAAAGTGCCAAATCAGCTTTGTCCAAAGGGTATGTATCAATCATGAGTTTCAGAGAAATGGGCACATAGAACTGGTTTTAATATCACTCAGTTAATGTGACTTTTAAGAGGGAAAACAGAGAAGCCAAGGGTATGAAGGGGAAGGAAGGGGAACAGAGAGAAAGAGAAAACAGAGTAGGAGCCAGGATTACCCACCCACCTTTCTTCAGTGCTAAACAGAGGACATGTGGCAGCTCATCTCCTGGGCCCACTTGGAGCAGGGAAAATTCCCACACTTGACATTCTACGACACCCCCACAAGTGGAAATTGCTATGCAGAGGCATATTAAAACATGTATCTTTCCTCAAGGGAGAGAATAGACACATGCTAAATGCTAAGAAATCAGGTGGTATTTATAGAACTACAGAAAGAGAGTATCTGCAATTGAGGAAACTAGATCACCTATCAAGGTAGATAGTTTTATGTTTTAAATCTAGTTAACTTATTAAATCATTCTTATTGTTCAGATTAACTCAATAGTTGTTAGTGTTATTTTGGGGAAAAAAGTCCTCTCTCTTTTTTTTTTTTGGATAGATTCTGTATGTAAGGACTTTTAACTAGTCTTATGGTTGGTTATTCAGCCTCAGACAAATCTTTGCCTTTCACATTTTTTTTTCCCCTTAGAACTTATGTTTGGATTTTTATTATGTCCTTAAAAACGTCTTTAAGGGAAAAACTGAACTTCAATTTTGAGAATAGAAATTAAAGAAGACAAAGGCTTAATGGTAATTCAATAAGTCCATCCTCTCATTGACTGTCATACATTCATTCTTGATATATATTAAGAGCCTACTATGGACCCAGCAAGGCCCACTGAGGCATTGGGGCTGTAGTGGTTAATTAAAAACTCACATGGTCGCTGGACCCATGGAATTGATTTATCTTCTCCTTACTTGCATCACTGACTCGATGGACAAGAGTTTGAGCAAGCTCTGGGAATTGGTGATGGACAGGGAAGCCTGGCATGCTGCAGTCCATGGGGTTGCAAAGAGCTGGACACGACTGAGCAACTGAACTACTTTTACCCAATCATTTTAGGGGCAGTTTCTAAAATTTTGAAGGGCTATAAGAACTGTGCAGGCTTTTTGTTCCTTAAAGGTTTTGCTTGCTTGTGGGTTGCCAGGGTCCTATGTGATGACATGACTTCCTTGCCCGTACAGAAGGGATACCATAAAACCCAGAATACCCTACAGAATTTCTGGAATAATAATCATTTTGTACTAAATAATGGTTTTGGGAGATAGAATGGCATACTAAAAGGATCATATTTTAAGTATTGATCAACATCACTTATGAGTAAATAGGTCTCAAAAGAATGCATACAAATGAGTCTTGTATGGAACTAGACGGTATTTAGTTTTTACAATAATCCTAACATTTTCTGGGGGCGCTATTTTCATGATGCTTTTGATATTGCCATTATCAAAAATGGAAATAAACTGATATCAGAGGCAGTAGAGTGGATCTCTGGAGAGAACCAAGAACCAAGATGAAATGGATGAGTCTGTTCCAGGTAAAGCTGGACATGAGAGAAGATTATCTTACTTATTTCTGGATAAAGCTTCAATTATTGACAGTTATAAGTGATTTATAAGTGATATTTTAAGCAAGGAAGTGGATGACATCGCCCTCGTACCTGCTATACATGCTACTTTTCAAGATTTAGCTGCAAGATTGTGCATGGGAGACAGAAGCAGGGTAGAGGCTGGAAATAGGAAAGGCAGTGAGGGAGGCTTCCTGGAAGCATGAAGTTGATTACTTGTGATTTGAGCCTGTAGAGATAAGCCGCACAGGAATGAAAAGTAAAGGGCAGAAGCAAGGAGAAGTTCAACAGAAACGAAAAGCAAATAGCAGCTTGGGAAATAGAATTTCTTCCAGGAGGAAGTGCTCAGCCCATTGCATTGGAAACAAAGCTAATTCTACTTACTGCTCTGGAGTCTGTGAGGGGCGACCGGACATAAAGCTGCGACATTCCTCAGGTGCGGCAGTCACCTGGCCTTTATCCACCACGCTTCCCGCCTCTGACCTGTGCAAATGGTGCATTCCACCAATCACAGCAGAGCAGGACACCACTTCTCAGTAATGCGTAGACTTCATAAAGCAAAACACTGTTACAGACAACCTAAATGGACTGCACATCCCCTATACCATCATGAGTCTATGTGCTATGGAATTTATGTCCTACCATTTAACTTATGACCTAGCTGCATTATTGCCTAAGAACACTGCAATACCATCATTGCACACAGAGGCAGTAACTGCAGGCAGGATGTTAAACTGAGACATTTCTTTTAATCTTCATAAGTGACATTTCTTATGGAACAGGCATACAATAAATTCATGCTTCCTGTTGTTGTTTAGACACTGAGTCATGTCCAACTCTTTGTGACCCCATGGACTATAGCCTGCCAGGCTCCTCTATCCATGGAATTTCCTAGGCAAGAATACTGGAATTGGTTGCCATTTCCTTCTCCAGGGGATCTTCCTGACCCAGAAAGTGAGCCCACATCTCCTGCATTGGCAGACAGAATCTTTACCACTGAGTCACCTGCAAAACCCTTAAATTCATGTTTACTAGAAGAAAACATAACTGGACATGTCTCAGTTGTTTATCTTTCACCATGTTAAAAATATTACTTACTGAACAGAATCATATGGTATCAGTAATTGATTTTTCTTTCTGGACAAAAAATATAAGTTATACCTATTGAAGGGACTAAACATATATAGCATTTTACCAGATAAGTAAGAGCTATGAAGTAAGGTCCAAGTGTATGAAAGTTTGGGATCAACTGAGCTCTGATTCATACAGAGGCAGCATTTTTTTGATAGGAAACTCATCCGTTTTCTAAGCTGCAGCTGGGCCACTGCCAGTGTTATCACTCATACAAGACAGTCCTTCATCCCTGCCCTGGAATTTCACATCATGGACAATACAACAGGACATTATATTCTATAGACTGGGCAAACCCTCATATTCAGAGAGCTCAAGCTTCCAACCTTTTTCCTCTTCCAGGCTTAGATTCCGGTTCATTTTCCTCCACCTTTTTCCCTGGTGCCAACTTCTCAGCACTGTCAAGCAAAGCACTGAGGGCCACTCTCCTGAAGACATTCCCATGGGCCTCCTTGATAAACTGGACCAGCTGACGGATGTCACAATACAGCCCCTATTTGGAGGCCAGAAGGAAAGTGTGGGGAAAGAAAGATAGTTGAGTCTTTGAAGAATATTCATAGGAAGAGGGGTAGAAGGTAATTCCTTAGACTTAGATAAGCACTGGAATCATACAAGGAAGACAGATTACTACAGTGCAGCTAATGGTATCCTGCCCCTCCATTGTTCCTATGGTAACATTACCAAAATCCTTGCCTGTCATTCTTAGTATGAAAAAGGATAGTCACCATGCTACGTATTTAGAAAGTTGGCTGTGATATTAGAAAGACATCAGTTTATACTTTTATAACAACTGAATCTCCAAACTCTTAATTATGTCTCTTGGGACTTCTGAAGCGATGCCTGCAAAAAATAAGGGAATCAGAATTTTGTCTAGACTAGAGATTTCAGTCTCTATTCAACTTCTCCAAATTTTTGGCATCACTGTGATAAATTATGCTAAACCTTCTGGACAATTCTAATAGAGTCTGACATTCAAGGATGATACATTTTTCTACATAGACTTAGCAAATCATATGTATGTTGTAGCCCATTTGAACATGAACTTGACTACAGACTTACAAAGACACAAGGCTATTAAAACCAACGTATTAGTGATTCAATATTTAATGCAGGACATTTTTCTTTTCTTTTTTTTAAGATATTAAGGTTTGCATTCAGCATTTCCCCATCTGTCCATCTGTCTTCTCTAAGAAGGTAGTTAGTATATTCTGTGTCTTAGGAAAGGTTCATGATGAAGAAGAACACAGAAGCCTAAAACCCACCTTAGAGCTTTGGGTTTCAAAATCTAAAACCACTGGGACAGTTATGCCCATCTTTAGAAAAGCAGAAGGAAGGGCCACTGAGGAAAACATAAAGTATCCTTTTGGTCCTGTGAGAAGAAGGCCTTATGCCCTCACTCTGCAATGTGGTAGCTCCTCCATGGAAGGCAAGACTCCAAAAAACAAGGATTCCAAATTCACAAGAGTGCCCATCCCTAAGCAGCAGAGAGCACCATGCGAACAGATATAACTGATGCTTGAAACCCATGGAGCCTCACCACAAGCCCTGGGTCCTGCCTAAGACTTGAGAATATTTGCCCTACTCTCTGAAGTTGGGAGGCCCAAGAATGACTGAGCTTCAACTTCCAGCCATTCTGGTGGAATGGAGGTTCAAAGCCAAATTTAAATTGATTTAAATAAAATTAAGAAATGTAGTATTTCTTCTATATATGCACATGGTAGGTAAGACTTATAAGAGCTCATATATTCTATAATCAACTTGTCAAATTACTTCTTGCTATGACCAAACTGAAAACATGGATGGTACGCAAGTTATTCTCAACTTCCAAGAACCTTGTTGGGAGGCTTGACAATCAGCAAAATCAAATTCCTTTTCATTCGGGGTTTTGTTCTGTTTATCTCAAGTGAATATATAGTTTCAGTAATTTAGAATAACTTACAACTATTTCTCTGATTTAAGCAGATTAACAGATAGTGTCCATATGTGTCAATGGGCTGATTTCTGCATAGAAGTCATTATAGCTAACAGATTAGTAAGATACAGAAATGCTTCTTTACTCCTCTGAGAGACCTGAATTCATTAGTCATGTCAGATGCGTCAGTCTTCACCTATATTTTACTATCCCAAACCACAATCTTCTTGGCAGGAATAAACACTAATCTTTTAAAACCTGGCGCTCTCTACTTGTGGCCTTGGTGGTTTAATTAACACAGTCTTTTGTGAAGAGTAGCTAAAAGATTGGTGTTTGATAAAAAAAAAGACAAAACCCATTTCAGCAGCATATTTGAATTAGTTATTAAAGTAAATGTGGTTTCAAACAAAAGCTTGGTATAACGCTCTTTAGTATTTCACAAACCAGCATGCTGGGCTCTAGCACCTTCTTTCTGAAGGGCTCAAAATACCTGGCAACTATTTCGCCAACTACCACAGAACCTCTGAGATGGAAGAGATAAGCCCATCTGCAGGTACGATGACAAGTGACAGGGAGGAGAAAGGTATTGCTGGTTTCTACTGTGAGTTGCTGGTGACACTGGGAAAATACATAGATATTTTAACTTTTTAGTTTTAGATTTCAACTTCTCTTTCTCAAGGTCATGGCATAAAACTGAGAACTCCTGTGGGAGGAAAAGGTGAGCTTCTCACCAGATTCTCAGGGCTGTGCAATTCATGAGTAGTTGAAGCGCAGCGTGTGATGAGGGATTTAAACATTGCGCTGACGACGATGCCTTCCACATTCTGGGCTGTGGATTTGTTGTCCACCGTGGTGAAGTTATTTCCGAACCCAGCCTTGTCTGGAATGCAAAGGTACCAATTAAAGGCAGTGTTTCCTTTCAGGTACAGTGTTTAAAGAAGTAATGAAGTACTTGGCATCCAGGAGTTAGTGAAGGGCTACACAAAATATTGGCAACCCACTTCAGTATTCTTGTCTGAAAATTTCATGGACAGAGGAGCCTGGTGGACTGCAGTCCATGAGGTTGCAAAGAGTCAGACATAACTGAGCAACTGAGCATGGACACACAAAAAATACAGAACCAGAGGATTGAAGGCACTCCAGATTTGACCACCTAATGAGGACTTAGAGATAAACAGCTCATAATCTCCTTCAGGGTTATTACTATGACATATTCCATCACTTAGTGGATGTTTTCATCAATAAATCTAAGCAACAAAAAGAGGACAACTGTCGACCCTAAGAAAAATTGTTAAACCTAAGTAGTGTTTAGATAGACAATAATTTTTTTAAAAAGATGGTTTACTAAGTGGTCCCTCAATGGAGACAGACTTGATTTGTTTTTTTTTTTTGGTGGTGAAGAATGCTGGTTTCTCAGTGGAAATTGTTCAGTCTGTGAGAAGTGGAGTGATGTAGGGCCAACTAGGTGAGTGGTGCAGTGGAGAGAAGAGATGAGACAGGGCCCTGTAGGGGAATTAACATCAGCACCAGAAATCAGAAATGAGACTGACAAAAAGTGTTCTGGACAAAAGCTACACAAGACTTCTAGCAGCTTCTTGCTTCCAGAGACTCCACGGGCATATAAGTTGGAAAAATCTACAACCTCTCCTGGAGCCACCTCCTAACTCATTCACACATGAAATGCCAGTGACCTGAGGCCATCACCCAATGTGGCAGTTTATGCCAGTTTTTCCCATTTCTATGGACACTTCAGGTGTTCTGTGGACTTGCCAGAGTATTGCAAGCTTGCAAGCCACCTGGGGACCGTAGGGACCAGTTACCTGCAGCTTCAAGACAGATCAGACAGGATGTGTGCCTCTGCTGGATGATTCTCCATGAGCCACTTAACCTTCTCAAGAATCTCAGTGGGAATTCATCACTTTAAAGCGGTGATTACATACTTTATGATTAACCTCTCACTGTCTGTATCAAAGGGCTGTGGGTTATCTTTAGACTTTACAGAAAGAAATGTCTTAGTCTGCTCTTATAGTTTCTATCTCAAATAGGTTTAAAAAGAGAAAAAAATGCAATCAAGAATTTCTCTTGCAGTATCTCAACCCCAATTCTTATGTCATTGTTTTTCAGGTTTGTTATGTGCTTGGATTAAAGCAACTTCAATAACAGATTATTTCAGGGGATCTATAGGGGAACAATATTTTCCTTTAATGTGAAAACCAAACAATAAAGCCTAGGGTTACTAAGTCGCTTCAGTCGTGTCTGACTCTGTGCAACCCCATGGGCAGCAGCCCACCAGGCTCCCCCGTCCCTGGGATTCTCCAGGCAAGAACACTGGAGTTGGTTGCCATTTCCTTCTCCAATGCATGAAAGTGAAAAGTAAAAGTGAAGTCGCTCAGTTGTGCCCTACTCTTAGCAACCCCATGGACTGCAGCCTACCAGGATCCTCCATCCATGGGATTTTCCAGGCAAGAGTATTGGAGTGGGGTGCCATTGCCTTCTCCAAAAGCCTAGGGTACAAACAGGAAAACTTTCTAAATCCATCAAATACAGCTCCATTGTAATCTAATCAACCACTATCACATTAATACTACTTAAACCATAAAAACCTATACTAAAAAGATGTTTCTTCCCAGGCTTTCAATTAAAATGTGTATTTTAGTCAACTCAGGCTTCCTGCATCACCTTCATTTCATTACTGCATTTGTATTCAAGTGATACTGAAAGTGTTCATTGATTGTGGATGCCATTTGGGTTCATTGGTCTATCCCTGCAATATAGGGCTCTATGATGGAGTTTTCTTAAAGCCATAAAGCTATAGTTTATGGGCCTATTTGTAGATCCCTTTGTCCGTTTTTTTTTTTTTAATTCAGTGTATGTGTATATCGAAGTTACATTACTACTATGTTTACTGCAGTCATTTTTTCTCTTTCCTATTTTATCTTGCGAAAAAATCACCAAGCACATAAAAGGTGCTCACTTCATTTTGTTGAACTAATGAAAATATCCTTTTGTTCCTAGATCCTTGCCTCAGCAGTCATACAGCAAAGCCAGCTGAGAGAGAGGCGTGCTGTGGGCAGAGCGTGAGGACAGTGGCACTGCAGGTGAGGGTGTCACGGCTTTTCCGCATTGAGTTTCCATTTGCTGAGCTAAGTTGTCCTCAAAAGGCCTCCATAATGTATCATCAGATGATGGGCAAGCTTCTCACGTTTATGTTTTATTACACACAAGACTCACACGGGCACACACACACTCACACACAAACATATATCTTTTCCTCTCCATTCTATTACCACAGATTTAGGGTGTCTCAGAAACACTACCTGCTTCACTTCACAGCGATTTCTCCTAGAACTCGGCACAGCTTTACTTACTGTCAGTGACCGGCTCCATACAAAATCCTAGCAAAGCATGCAAGAAGTCCACTACGTTATTGAGAGAGTCCTTGTTCACATAATCCCTCATGGTTTGTCGGAACTGCATCTTATCTAGCTTGTATAACTTAGTGAGGCAGTTCTGGGCCTGCAAGGAAGGAAGAAAAGTGAAGAAGTCACAGGTACCAGCTTACGCTGGGGATACCACTGATCTCAGACAGAAGCCTTCAGAAGGCAAAGGTCCCCATGCACCCCTCCTGATTGGTAATTTGCCAGCTCCGCCAGCCCTTCACGTCTGAAACTAAGATGGGCAGAGGCAGGCTGGGGAGAAGACTTTGAGAAGGGCTTCTCCTCAGAAAAAACCCCAAACTAAAGGCTCATGCTGCCCCAGGAATAGCTCAGTATTTTTGCCAAGATCAAGATTTTAAGATATCAATGAAAAAAAGTGTAACATTGACATAGGTGATAGGATTGGTAATCAATGATTAGAAACTTCAGAGGCTTTACGCAGGGAGAAGAAGACAACCTCCCCCAGACTCAGCTATTTTGAATTTAAATAGATTTAATAGAGGGCATGAGGCTTCCCAAGCGGCGCTAGTGGTAAAGAGTCTGCCTGCCAGTGCAGGAGGCATAGAGACACAGGCTCGATCCCTGGGTTGGGAAGAGGGCATGGCAACTCACTCTAGTATTTTTGCCTGGAGAATCCCATGGGCCAAGGAGGCTGGTGGGCTACAGCCCAAACGGTCATAAAGAGTCAGACACAACTGAAGTGACTTAAAACAATGGATGGCATGAGGGTGCTCTAGAAAGTGTTTATCCAGAGTTCTTTTATATGGTCAGGAGGGAAAGACCCTTGAGACATTTCCAGGGGAGATTTCTCAAATTTCTATCTCATGGACTATGTGTTTACTAAGCATGGATAAGTAAGTATAATCCTGATAATGAGTATAAAACTGGGCTACAAGAAAATGGAGGCACTGCCATATAAATCAACAAAGTTGAGAAGGTAAGTAGAAAACTCGATGTCCTGATAGGAAACACTCAGTACTCTTGAGAGAAGAAAACATCGTGAATAAGCAGTAACAGTAATCTCTCAAGTGTCTCCTGATCCAACTAGCCCTAACCTTCTCCACGTATAGAAAGACAGGTCCTGATATCAGAGCCAGTTTATAACTTCCAACTACAGCGTGACGCTTCTTTTTATATTTTGGTATTTCATTTCATAGAATTAGTTTTCTGCATGAGATGTAATGTAATTTTAGCCTTGAAGGCATTTATTCATACTGTGATAGAATAAAAATCAAAGACCCAAAATCATAAACATATGTGCAAAGAGGGGGGTAGTGTCAGCTTCTACTGCCTTATTATTTATTATTTTGATTTCTTAAAATTTGGGGCCCCAAAATCTAGATCTTGGTCAAAGTTTTCAAGTTTTAGAATTTAGAGAAAGTAATTACTAAGAATAAACCCCCCCACATACAAATAATAAGCTAATATGACACAATAGAATAGAAAAGAAAGAGAATGATATATAAATGGGTAGGTAGGTATATGACAGATTAAGAAAGAAAGCCAGCATGCTGATACTGTGTGAACATTTCATGACAAAACCTAATACCAAAGAAAAATGGCTGGCATTGGATTTTGACATGACCCTAAAACTCTGCTAAGATATGCCAAAGGGTTTCCTAGACTCAAATTTGCATCAAACTCTTATTTGTCAGGGACTATTTTCTTATGATTTCAGTTCAAACTATGTATGAGGCAACTGTTCCAGGTTTAACTTGTTGTAGAGGTGGGTTATTGCCAAAGTCTGAAGGGAAAAGTAGTCATCAGCAGAGGCAAGTGAAAATGAGCTAGAGTTACATTTCCATGTTCCGTTACAGGAATTATTTTTTGCAAACCTCAGGGCAGAGTTTCAAGTTTCACACAGTTCAAAGGGATGTGACTGTAAATATTGGGTTGGCCAAAAAAGTTCATTTGAATTTTCCTTAAGGTGTTATGAAAAGGTCTAAAGGAAATTTTTGGTCAACCCAATATTTAGCAGTCAAGGTTCATTGTCAAACACAGCAGCCAGAAAATGGTTACTTTTGTAGTCCTGTTTTGTCCCAATAAGGGCCATTTTCCATATCTAAAAACAACAAACTCAATCTGAAAGGTAGATCCCTTTTTCTAATATAAAATATGCTACCATAGTACCCAGGCAGGTGATTAAAAAGTCATTTCTCACAGACCATCAGAATTTTGCTAAATATATTCATTTTTGCAATGTTCTTTCAAACTATAATTCACATGTTCCAATTATACATCCTTTTACCAACTGGGAGTTGGCCTGCCCTAGGCAGGAGGCAGAAGTTATTTTCCCAATTACACTTTTCTAAGCCTGGGTTTAAGATGTCTTGAGATTTTCTTGTGGGAATTCTCCCACCTTATGACAGCATTAATTACCCTCACAAAACAAAATATTTTTTCAGGGAACACTGACCCTCATTGTCAAAGGACTCATTCCTAATTTGAAAGGAGAGAAGAGGAAGAGGAAATGGAATCTACTTTAATTCTCTTACATTCTCCCGGAATACCTGGTGTCTCAGACGATCTCCAGAGAGCCCTCGGTGTCCTTCTCCACAACCATAGGCACATCCCAGGGACTTCACGATTTTGATGAGCATGGTTAGGGCAAGCCTATGGTTGCTTACCGGTGTACTTTCATCCTAGCACCCAGAATGAGAGAGAAAGAGGATGCTGTTTATTTAGTTACTTAGTTTCTTTTGCTACGGAGACTATTTTATTATTAAACCAAGTTTATATGTTTTACAGTGAGCCCCTGGAGTTTGGGAAGTAGAATTGTCAAGGGCTCAACAGGCATGTTAATTTTTTGGAAAATCTAGAACGTGATTTACAAGAAAGAAAAATATTTATGCATTTTGAATACCCTCTAGTGCTACAGGATATGGATGTAGACCTCTTCCGTAGAAGAGGTGCTTTCATATGCTTGACAGGTGATCAGAATGACTGTCTAGAGAGAGACAGTGTGGGCTATCAATGATAAAGGCAAACAGCTTTTTCCAGAAGGTACCTTTACCAGCAGTTTTCCGATAGTATCACTAGGCAAAGATTTTTGCTAAATTTCTGGAACTGATCAAAGTCTGAAACTTTGAAATCATGTGGCATTTTCTGACATTTTCAAAGGATTTTTCTTTTCTTTTCTTTTTTTTACTTTTGCTGTATTGTAATACTCATGTATAAACAAAGTGAGAATAAAAATTTTTTTGTAAATATTCAACGTGGGTTCTTCATTCGAGGTTAAATAGGAAGTCCCCCGGAGATGAACTGTTGTTATCCTCTCTTTTGACTCGTGTAATCCTTGCTTTAAGTGGAGAGCATAGCTTCCAGAAAATCCTTGAATTGTTTCCAAAGAAGCATAAGGAAGCTGTTGCTAAGGAATGATGCAGATCTGCACCATAACCTTCAGGAAGCTTCAACCTTCCTCGGTCCTTCTAGTGACTCTCTGTTGTCAGCACAGCCACCTGCGAGTCCAGCTCCCACTCCTTAATTGCACATGACGTTAGATAAATGAACGAGTCTCTTTGTGCTTTAGTTTTCCCACTTGTGAACTGAGGCTCTTAATAGCTTCCCTTCCTACTTCATGAGTTTACTGTGCCAAATATAAAATAAGTCATATGCTCAGGTTGATACATAAACTTTGGGGCCATCCACACAGAATGAATACTCAAATGCAGGGAGGGTGTGTCAGGTATGAGAGTTATCTAGACATCATGTGCTGTTCATTATGTGACGAGACACTCCCTCGGCTCCCCTAATGTTATGTAATTGGGTCATTTTTTTTTTTTTATAACCAAAGCCTCAGGTAGTGGCTGTAATGCCCAGAAATGCCCCCGCCCCCTTCAGAACTGAACATTCATTCTCTGAGCTGCTGTAAGTATTTAGTTCAGTTCAGTTCAGTCACTCAGTCGTGTCCAACTCTTTCCGACCCCATGAACTGCAGCACGCCAGGCCTCCCTGTCCATCAACAACTCCTGGAGTTTACCCAAACTCATGTCCATTGAGTCGGTGATGCCATCCAACCATCTCATTCTCTGTCGTTCCCTTCTCCTGCCATGAATCAAGGCTGGAATTATTGATGGCTGATAACTCTCAGGTGAATTCCTCTTCAGGCACTGTCCTTAGCTAAAGAGATCGGCCTTGACCCACATTATGCTCTCCTCCTGGAAGCAGTCCACCTCCAATGATTGGTCAAGGGCATAAAGAGGGTTAGGAGGGAGGTCATGGAATAAGGTGGGCTCCCTAACTTTACCCAGGGATTACTTTGAAGAACCATCCCAACTCTGGTGCTCCCTGTGTGAGGGGCTGAAGTCTCTGTTACAACGACATCGCAATTCAGCTTCTCTCTTGGCTCCATCCTGCTGCTTTTACATTTCATAGATGTCAATCCTGAGTGGATATCCCATCAAACCTCCTGCACACATCTCTTTGTCCGAGTCTGTTTCTTGGGAACTCTGCAGCTCAGATGCTTACAAATGGAAGACTCAAACATACATATATATATACATACATAGAACATACATACATTTATTAATTTATATGTACATATATTCCACCAGTGGCTTCCCTGGTGGTTCAGAGGTTAAAGAAACTGCCTGTCAATGCAGGAGACCCAGGTTCAATCCCTGGATCAGGAAGATCCCCAGGAAAAAGGAATGGCAACCCACTCCAGTATTCTTGCCTGGAGAATCCCATGGACAGAGGAGCCTGGTAGGCTACAGTCCATGGGGTCACAAAAAATCCAACATGACTGAGCATGACTGGTGTAGGAATTGGTGAATTCCTTCACCAATTCATAAACATTTTAAGTTTAAATTAAAATCTTAGCTCCATAACCTTGGGCAAGCTACTTAACACCCTATGCCTCACAAAAGGGAAATCATAAAATATCCGTCTCACAGAGTTTGTGAGGCAAAACAAGTGAGGTGCATAATAATAGCAAAACCAGTGTTAATGATTATTTCTAGCTGTGCTGTGCTTAGTCACTCAGTTGTGTCCAACTCTTTGCAACTCCGTGGACTATAGCCCACCAGGCTTCTCTGTCCAAAGGATTCTCCAGGCAAGAATACTGGAGTAGGTTGCCATGCCCTCCCTCCAGGGAATCTTCCCAACCCAGGGATCGAACCTGGGTCTTTCACATTGCAGGTGGATTCTTTACAAGCTGAGCTACCAGGGAAGCTCATTTCTAGGTGTGGGGCACTGCTATCCTTTGGGGGCAACTTTGTGCAAGTTAGAAAAGGCACTATTCCAGAAGGATGAATTAGAAAAAGTGAGTAGTAGGCACCTTCTATTAAAAGGTGCCTCTTACTAGAAGCAGCCTTGACTGGCCCTGATTTCAGTCCTGCCTGGCCTCCTTGGCAGAGAGCTCTTGTGGAGTACACAGCCTGTGTGGCCAGAGGCAGTTGTGCCTCAGAAAAGGTCACTCTGGGGAAGAGCTGATTTGGAAGGTTGATTTATGAACATTTAAAAACTATTAAATGTTCCTTAAAAAAATTCCTGGCTCCCAAAGCTTTTTGTAAATATCTATTTGTATTTCTTTGGATCTTCAGATGTCCTTGGGGTTTCAGCTCCTCCAGAAGGAGACATTCAGAAAGACGTAGCCTGTTATAGGCAGAAATCAGGACATATACTAAATAACATTTCAAGTTCTCAGTACTCGTTTGCAGCAAATATAGAAATAGAAATTAGATCTTCTCTTCTGAATTAATCAATTCCCCCATGCTTCTGGTATTACTAGGTTGCAAAATTAGATAAACTCCAAGTTCCACTGAAAATAACAGATGGGTTGGAGGCAGAGCAGACCTGTGTGAATCACAAGCACAATGCACTTGACCTACGTTCCAGTACAGTTTTATAAATTCTCCGCATTACAAAGAATATTATTTTGCAGAACTAACTACAGAACATTTGCATCTTTTGTGGTTGTTTTGGAGAACACATCTGACTTTGTAAAACCCCATCCTAATCAAAAGTAACTGGTCAAAGTAACATTTATATTATCAAGTTTCTAGTGTTCATAATATCTATATATGACATATAATATCTAGATTACATATAATAGATTTATATTTATATAATATAATAGATTAATAATATTTAGATTATGTATAATATCTAGATAGGCAAGACATTTGTAGCTCTTTAATAAAAAATTAGATGTGAATACTGCTGCTGCTGCTGCTGCTAAGTCGCTTCAGTTGTGTCCGACTCTGTGCGACCCCATAAGACGGCAGCCCACCAGGCTCCCCCGTCCCTGGGATTCTCCAGGCAAGAATGCTGGAGTGGGTTGCCATTTCCTTCTCCAATGCATGGAAGTGAAAAGTGAAAGTGAAGTCACTCAGTTGTGTCTGACTCTTAGCGACCCCATGGACTACAGCCCACCAGGCTCCTCCGTCCACGGAATTCTCCAGGCAAGAGTACTGGAGTGGGGTGCCATTGTTGGGTGTAATTTTAGAACTAAAACAAAACCCAAACAAAATACTAATAATAAACTTCATAAATCCTCAATAAACATAGCAAGGGATCAAACCTATATCCCATGTCTCCTTTACTGGCAGGCCTATTCTTCACCACTATCACCACCTCGGAAGCCCCAAACATAACAGAGCTTCATCAGTTTAGCATATCTCTAAGTTTTACTGATAAGAGCTTATTAAAATTTGACAACTTTTGTTTTTCCTATTTTCCCTTGAATTTTGCAACAAAATGACATAGTTCTATCTATCATCTCTTTGAGTTGTCACCTAGATTGACAGGTAAAACAATTTTAAATAAAGAATCTTACTGTTTGCTGTGTTTATAAATGTGGTCCTTATACTTTGTATTTGTTTACTAATTCCTACATAACTTTTGACTGAAAAATCCCTTAGACCTTGGGATCCAAGTTCAAATCCCTTGTGATTAATATCAACATTTTGATAATTTTAATCTACAATGAGATCTGAGGACCCTTGAATTGTCCTCAGTGATGTTTGGGAATGTAAAAGTTGGAAACATCAAGTACCAGAAGATTCTATTAGAATTGGAAAATATGTAAATATGAGTGAGGCAGTAGAAGAAATCCTAAAGGAAAAGTTAGGTTCAGGAACCTAAGAATACTGGGGCAGGAATTATTGGATGAGAGTCCACAAATATTGGGAAAAATGAGAATAGACCATGAGGAAAGAAACATGATGAATGCAAATTAAACAGGCATGAGGTAGGACTAGAAAGAGAGGAAGGGGAACAAAAAGAGGAAGGAGCTCTGCACACCTTCAGATGTAAAAACCCGATACCCCACAAAAAGTCAACAATTTATGTTTAAGATAATATATAGGTAGTAGAACTCTGCACCATGAAATCTTATACATGTAAACACTTGGCCTGATATGTAGATCGTCACCTGTTAGAGATTCAAATCTCTTTTTTGATTTCAATTACTTAGTATTTTCCAACTAAGATCTCAAATTGAAATAGCATAAGTTATATCAATATAGCTGCAGTAATTCTTATTTAAAATTCAAATTAGAAAACTAATTACTGATGTTAAGTGCTGAAATCATAAATCAGGTGTTGTCAAGTCAAAGGAAATTAAATTCAGAAACAATAACTAATGAGAACGATAAAGGCATCTGGGTGTGGCACACTGAGACGTAAGAGGACAAAGGCTAGTCTTCTAAACTCATACCAACAAATCAACTTACTAAACAAAAATTCCCCTTTCTTCTCTTTAACTGTGACTGAAGCAGGCTACCTAAAATGTGTTCCTTAAATCAAGAGAAAGAACTTAATGTTTTTCAGAAAAATTATTCTGCTTATTAGAGGTTTCCAGATGGCTCAGCAGTAAAGAATCTGCCTGCAATGCTGGAGATGCAGGAGATGTGAGTTCAATTCCTGGATCTGGGAGATCCTCAGGAGGAGGGCATGGCAACCCACACCAGTATTCTTGTCTGGAGAATCCCATGAGCAGAGGAGCCTGGTGGGCTACAGTCCATAAGGTTGCAAAGAGCTGGACACGACTGAAGTGACTGAGCATGCATGCATGCATACTGCTTATTATGGACTAGTGACTAGCGGCTAAGGAGCCAACAAATTGCTGGCATGCAAAAATATGGAAAGAAATCAGGAATAACATTTCATGAGTATGCCAAAGCTGGTTCATTCATACCTTATCTCGGTTCTTATCATTCTTCTCATAGGGGCCGCCTCCACCTCCTCCACCTCCTCCTCCATCACCTCCTCCACCTCCTCCATCACCACCTCCTCCTTCATCTCCTCCACCATCTCCAGCTCCACTCACTGTAGGGCCCCCAAATCCACAGGTGGAACTTCCAGATACTCCTTTGAATTGGAAAGTCCCCTCACTTGGTCTTTTTTCTACAGTTCCGTTTTCCTTGTTTTCACTCTTCTTTCTGTTCTTCTCTACACAGGGTACCACACCAAGTTGAAGCAAGCATTCCACAATGTTCAGTGCCACATCACATATGCGAGAACTGATGTCATGGTTAAGGACAAGATAAACGGCCTTCAGAACCACCTGGGGGAAGACAAAAGTAATCAGAGAGTGGTTAAGTTACTTGAATTACCTCTTCCTAAATAGATTTGGCTATTCCATTTATTGCATTTCCTTTGGCTGTTCTATGCACATAAGTATAAATAATTCAGGTAATTTTCAGATGATCTTATTATGCTGCATTGGAACCTTGTATATGTGCTTAATCAACAAATCACCCAAGGAATTAAAAATGTACAAGTGTGTTATCTCATTTAAGGACTCTAAAATTGCCATAATATAGACAGTTAATGGAGATAACAAAGCATAATGGATTAATGGGAGAGCAATTATTTGCCCAAATGGAAACTTGCTCAACTGATTTCTAAAATCAAAGTGTTTTAATCCTCTGCCAGTAATCCTTTCCAGTAATAATCGGTGAAGAGCAAAGGTTTCCTTAGGCATATAAGAGAGGAACATTTGCAATTGCATCATTATTTACATTTAATTATAAATGCAAAATATATGCATGTTTAAATTATGTCTTTCTATTGATTTTAATATTTTAAATTATTTGCTGAGCCAGGTTCCCTAATGTGAAATTTTAAAAATTGTGTGAAATATATTTGTAAAATATAACAACTCTTTCATTTGCTAATAACTATAATCAAGACAGGCATTCTTGAGAATGCAGGTTTAAATGTTTTAATGGACTTCTATTCATTCTCTCTTGCTGTTTGGGTGGTTTATAGTCATGTTGCCTGTATAACAAAAGAAAACAAGCAGAATTTTTTACTTCTGGTCTAGAAAATGAGGGACTTAGCAAACACAACTACACAGATATTTACTAAGTGTATTCAGGATTCACTAACATTTTTCAATTATAAAAATATTCTAATATCAGATCAAATCTAAAGTGATGCTCAAAAAAAGAAAAGGTACATCTAAGATGGGTGATACACTTGTAAAAGGTTTTTTCTTTTTTAAGTGTAGCTTTTTCATTTAAAGACTCAACATTTCTAAGAACTTATATGTCCATTTTACCCAACATTGTAAAAACTGGACCAAAGATTCATTATCTTTTGAGCTTCAGTAAGAAAAATTCTTGCTCCGTACAGAAAGATCAAGCATGCCATTCTTGTGGACAAAGTTATTCGTCCCATCAATATGTTCTGTGTCTTCCAAGTAGCTGTAGTTTATGCAGGAGTCTGTGAGGCTTCGAGGCAGGTTTGCACATGCCAGGGGTTCGTGCGGCATCTCAGGGATGGGCACCTGGTTGCAGAGCTTCCGCATATGCTCACTGAAAAAGTCTGCGTAGCCGACGTTGAACGATGCCAACGTGGTATTGAAGGTTGCAACTGTAATAGTGGAGATCTGAGATCGCACTAGAAAAAGGAAAGCAATGTCTTACTTCCCCCATATGAACCTACAAGATCATGTTAGACACTTAACCTACTATTTAAATCACGACCACAGTCACAGCTATGGCATATATTTGATGGAGAGTTTCAAGGCTATTGTCAACTCCCATGGTGTTAAGTCATGTATAATAATATCTGACAAACAATGAAGGCTATAGAAAATGTGAATTCTTAACTGGCTTTCTTAAGACCCAGGATATAATTTTTTGTCTAACTGGTGCTTTTTACGCAGTTAGATGATAGACCCTATTGGTTATTTACACCGTGTTGTGCTCAGTTGCTTCAGTTGTGTCCGAATCTTTGCGACCCCATGAACTGGGGCCCACCAGGCTCCTCTGTCCATGGGATTATCCAAGCAAGAATATTGGAGTGGGTTGCCATTTCCTCCTCCAATAGTTAAACCAATTTGGTTGAAATATTTCCCCGCAAGTTTGTAGCTGTGAAAATATTTGGTTTTATTTAATATATTTAGGCAACAGAAAACAAGAAAGATTCTTTTTTCTCTTCTGCTTAAGAATTATGGAACATAAATTCGTGGTGGTAACTAACAAATGTCATCAAATACTTGAAGTACAGTCCAGGGAAAAGAGGGACTAAATTTATACTCATAGGTTAAGAAGAGCACAGATTAAGAACCCATCTTGGATTTCATCCAGAGGCACATGTTTGCTCCACATAAAGCACAGAATAGCAGCTGTCTGGAAAGGGAATCAGTGATCTTAGAAGGCAGGGATTTTCCTGCCCTGAAGATGGACAAGCCTTTCAGAGGGATGTGACAGAAGTCCCAGAAGTCTCCTGTAGGTCAATGCTCTTGTGAAAACAAATATAGAATGAATGGGTTGCCCTTGTGTTTCCTCTGAGAGGTATGGTGTTCACAGTGTGCTATCCCATAGCTCTTGCTACTAAGGAGATTTTAAGAACGGCTCACAAATAATCCAGCCATAAAATACACAAGTGCAAGTTTTCAAAAAGCACATGGAGCCAGATTACAATGAAAATGGAACATGGAGAAAAAACAGGAAACAGGAAAAGAAACCTGAAGTCCCGCCTGCAGGGGCCGCCTCCGACCCACCTTCCTTGACGATGTTTTCCCCGTGGCTGTTGGAGTGGTCTGGCAGGTCGCTCACCAGCGTGTGATGAGAGTGGGAGTGCCTGGCGCTCAGGCTCTCCATCTCGGTGGCTGCGTCGGAACTGCCCCGCCGGGTAAATTTCCCTGAGAAGGACAAGGACCACAAGACGGTTAGAAAATCTGAAAGATGTTCTGCCAAGATTTTGTCTGTCCAAAGGACGGCAGTGACAGTCAGGGGATATTAGGAAGCCTGCAAGGCACAGCTGACTAGCAGGAATTAAATCTCCCTTGGGAACACTCAGGGTTGAGATGATTGATGAAGCTGCCTGTGAGAAGGTCAGCCCCAATCTAAGCCAAATGTCAGAAACCATCTGTTAGGCCCCTGCTAGTTGTCATCTCTTGATTTTAACCTGGTCTTCTTAATATGACATCCAGAAAGACAGAGAAAAAAAAAAGCTACCTTTTCTTTTCTTTACATCTTCTTTTTTTAATATCTGAGTGAAAGAAAAGTCTGTCTTTGGATTCACAAAGTTAGTGCACAGAGCCCTCTAAGGCCATGTTTCCATGTCTAGAATGATATACTGCTGTGAACAGACTTGCAGTTGCCAAGAGGAAGGCAGGGTAGGGGAGGAAAGTAATGGGAGTTTGGGATTATCAGAGGCAGACTATTATACACAAGGTGAATAAACAACAAGGTCATACTGGATAGCACAGGGAACTCTATTTGATATCAGGTGAAAAGAATATGAAATATTAAAAGAATATGAAAAAATATATATAAATACATATATATAACTGAGTCACTTTGCTATAGAGAAGAAATTAGCATGATATTATATATAAATTGTACTTCGATAAAATTTAAAGAATCATTGTATAGAATGATCAGAAATAGGGCTTTCTAATTATACAGGATTCTTGTATAATTCAATTATTTCCATTTCTTTGTCTATGAAGACACAGCATTATTTGGGTCCTGGGGAGGCTGTATCTGGGCCCAGATTTCTCGACTAAACTGTCAAAAAAAGTACAGATTTCCCTGGGAGCCCTAGATCCAGATTTCTAAACAGGTCAAAGAAGCTCTGCCCTACTTTCAAAGGTCCTTGTGGTCACCTAAAATGGTGGTTTGCCAGCCTCCTTTTTCCATGCCTCGTCTGTCTTCTCCAAGCCCAGAGAAACTTCCGAAGGAGAATGTGCTACGAGTTGGGGACACATCCAGGTGATCCTCATGCAGAAGGAATGGCACTCCCATTCTCCGAGGCCGCCTCTTCCCTGTGTGGTGGAACGGGATGGAACCTTTCCTCTCTCTGTCTTCTTTGCGGCTCTTGAACTACAGGGATAAGAGATGAAGGTCAGGCACAGGACAAAGGCAAGGTTATCATCTGCTTCCCAAAGGGTTGGAGTAAAATTCAGGAAATGTTCCAGGAAAAGGAGACTCAGAAAGTCACCAAATGTCATCCAGTAGAGATGCGAGAAATTTCCACAATGTGAAAAGGAGTGAAAGAAATTAAGAAAAAGATAACATATTTCCTAGGTTTTTCTGCCAGGTTGGGCTTGAGGATTGTTTCTCCAAGTGTGGTCCCTGGACCAGCATCGGTGCCTGGGAAATTGTCAGAAATGCAGTCTCAGGTTCAACCCCAGACATACTAGATCAGAAAGCCAAAGGGGAGGGCCAGCAATGTTTAACAAGTCCTGCAGGTGATTCTGATGCTTGGTAAAACTTGAGAAACCCTGGGTTAGTATATAGGAACCCTGAGCCATCACGTAGACCAATCAGTCTTTTTCTATTCCATTTTTCAAGACAGATCCATTGTTTCAGCCAAACGACTTCAGATGCATACCTCTGTTCATAGGAGAGGCAAAGAAGATGCAGAATAGGCATTGGTACAACCCTATGACCTAACAGTCAAAGAAATTCAAGATCCAGTATATCTAAGAGTTTAGAATTGCCTGAAGTTTTTAAAATATATTAATGTCTGGGCCTAGTCTTTAGCAATTGTGAGTTCATAGATCCAGGCTCAGGCCTGGGCCGTTGATTTATTAAAAGTTCTGCAGAGATTCTCACATGCAATCAGAACTGTAAACTTCTTTTCCCCCTACTGATTAACATTTTTAGAAAAACTACAGCATTTGTCTTTTACTGAATTATCAAGGTTGCATAGCAAACTCTAAGCTTATAGATAGGTTGGTAATTCTGTGTTCTTCATTGACTCAAACTAGTCATTTTGCCAAAGAATAAAATAAGCCACCACACATACATTATCTTACACATGTTATTTTCTGTTTGATTAGCTCCATTTGCTATAAAAAAGAGAGGCAAAGAGTAGATTAATAAGAGCGTGAAATATTTAATTAGAAGATCTAGTTTTGAGTTTGGACTTAACCTTTCTAAAACTACCTAAAGTTTCTAAGGCACAGTCTTATTTCTTTTTTATTGTTGAAAATAATAGTTAACATTTATTGAGTACTTGCTAAGTACTAGGCCCAATAAAGACTCTACACACATTATCTCAATTATCATAACCTTTTGAGGTAAGTATATTATGTACCCATTTATAAATGAAAAAACCAATATCATTTGGCCAGTATCATATGGGTAGAAAATGGTAGGAGTTGAATTTGAACCAATCAACTGACTCCCAAGTCAGTTTATTTACACAAAGACTCAACTTTTAATTTCCCAGCTTTAGTGTTCTAGATTCTTGTGGATGTGCAATAAATGTTTGCTGAATGGAAACCTACACTGTCACTCACAAAGAGAAGTGACAGTAGTAAAGCTAATGGTCAGTTATAAGGATTTACTACATTATCACAAAGCTTGGTTTTTCTATTGCCTTAAAATTTTTAAGAGATGACTTCAAGAATGAACGTTCTATGCTGACCCCATTACTCTAAGAACTGTAATAAGACTCAGGTTCTTAGGTGCAAATTGTGGAGAATAAAAGTCTCATTGGATTAAATAAGAATTATTTATATGAAGTGCTTGGTAGAATGAGATGAGCTATACAAATGTACGATACCATCACTGCTACCACAACTATCTCCATGACCACACTACTAGAAGCACTTTACACATATTATCAGGATTGAGCTCCGTAACAACCCCACATAATGTGCAAAATGGGAAGCACTCATGCACAGGGAGGGAATGTGAAAGGTCATGCTGCCCAAGGTCATACCGCAAGTCAGTGCTATAACTGGGAGTGGACCTCTATTCTGAGGTCCCTTCCTCAACCCACGTGACTCAGCAGTACAATCAGAAGCATTTCATGCCCTACTTTTTTTTTTTGTTACTGTTTTTTTTTTTTTTAAGTGGTTCTACTCACCTTCTTAAAAATGTTCATGCCAAGATCTGAAGAAAGATCTGGGATGGCAGACCTGCGTAGATTCGTCAATGAAACCTTGGAAAAGGCTTCAGGACTGAGAGATTTCTCCTCTTCATTACACTTCATGGTGAGATCCTTAATAGACAATAAAAATAGATTAATGGTCAAGGACTTAGAAATATATTTCATATCACAATAGAGATATATTTCATACTAATTGTAACTTCTTTTTGGAGGTTTCAACAGTGAGACCACAAAGTTCCAGATTTAAGAAAGCTAAGAAAATAAGAAGGGAGTAGGTATTTCTTTTTCTATTTAAAAAATGTGTTTTTCCATTTAATGATTCACCAGAGGAGATGTTCACTCTGGGCAGAATCTTCTATTACTAAAACGGAACATATTTCCCTTTCATTCTGATATCACTCCTGTTTATTTTCAGAATATGCAGACATATTTCAGATACAGCCAATTCACATTTCAATAAACTCAAACAACTGCAACACAATGCAGATCATACTTTACATATTTAACATGTTGAAAAAGGGAACAAGTATTTAAGCTGCTATTAGTACTTTCATTTATCAAAAAGTGATTTTCATGGGGATGTCATCAGTACATATTCAGTTTATTTCTTCAAACATCTATAATAAATAGCAAGACTATGTATCAAAAACCAATATCGTGAAAGGTGACATTGAGGCATAGGAAAATTTTGAGCTCTGCACAGGAGGTTAAATCATATTCAGTAAAACACCAGAGTCATGCACTTTATAATATTGGTAATTGACAGTTATATACAAAACCTCTTTATTAACTAGCACTTTGATTAGCCAGAAGACCCATTTTCCATTATTATGAATCAACAGAAGCTTGCTCTAGATTAGTGTGGGTAAGAGGCATTTAGGAAGCACTTCTTAAATGCAAAATGGAATTTTGCAAAATAGAACAGCAAAATGGTCCAGTAGTAAAAGATGGAAGGGAAAGGATAATAGTATCAGGGGAACCCACCAATCAAACAGCAATGGGATAAATAAGAGCTGGATACACAGAAGAAAAAAAGACACTGTTACGGCAAAGTTGTTTGTTGAAAAAACAATGGATCCGAGATGCTCTTACTTGGGTTTTGTGTGTGTTCACTAGTGAGGGGGCTGCTGCCACCATGGAGCTGCTCCTGGGTCTGGGCAGGAGAGGAATATCTGGCTCTGGGGGCTTTTCTGGCTTCTCTTCCAACATGTGTCTCAGTCTTTGTAGATAGTACATCAGGGACCACTGAGTGCCTTCTTCAGACCAGTGTGGCTGGAGTAGGCAGCGAAGAACAGCAACATCAAAGTAGGTGGCATAGCGAGACCTTTGGCATGGAGGTATCGTGAGAGAGACCCTGTTTCCAATGGCAGAAAGCACATGGTTATACTAGAAGTCATACATCCCAAGGGGTGGCAAAACATGGCTTATAGCTCTGCTCTTCTCCCTGGTTCATTTAGTCACTTGCTTGTCTCTTGTCTGTTCCATCCTACCATCCTCCTAAATGGCCTCACTCATCCTACTTTTGCTAGATGCTACCTAGAAGCAGAGACACTGGAGAGAGTTTTGAAGGTCAGGTAGCAATTATCCAGGCAAAACTGAGCATTGGTTAGGAAAGTGGGTCAGCATTTCAGTCAGAGGAAACAATGCCTATGAAGGAATGGAGTTTAAAAAGAAGTCATGAGTTTCAAGCAGGTGGAGGAGAGTCAAGTAGTCGGTACAGTTAGTGAGTAATTTGGTGTGGTGGTCTATAGAAACAGATGAGGTTCACATTAGGATGTTTCTTTTATACTAAGCCATCAGGTTGACTTGTACCTTGATAGAAATGGGAATAATCCTTATGTGTAGTACTTCATAAGGATTTTTAAATTTCAATTTGATAATATTATGTAAAGGAGCCAAGGAAACTGTATAGAACTAAACAAACAAAAGCCCCTAAACTTACATGCTGTCCAAAAGTCACCTTATTAACATAGCAAAAGATAATTGTTCCGCTCATCACTTTGAACTGAACTGAACTGAAGGATTATAGGGACTTTGTGGCAGAAACAAGGGGGAAGACAAAATAGTATATACTTCTTTTTATAAATCACAATATCACAAATTCTAATGAAATTTCCAGAGAAATTAATTGAATGGATGAAAAAAAAAATTGGGAGTAATCAAGAAAGGTTTAAGAAGAAATGTAAAGAGTATAAATTGTAAGATATTAATCTGTGTTATACAACAATAATATTTAGTCAAGAGTTTAAATGAGATTTCAGTGGTATAAAATATGAGCTACAAAAGATTAAAGTATTTATAAATATTTAATATATATAATGATCAAGAATCAAATTACTTCAAAGAATATACTAGTCAATAAATAATATTGGCATAATTGACTTACTCCTCAGGAAAAATTTAATTTAGCCTATCTTAAATTAATACATTTTATTTACCAAATAAAATCAAGATAGATTAAAATTTAAATGCAGAAATATAAAGCCATAATAGTTCTAGAAAAAAATTTGGCTTTTTTTTTTTTTTTAACTAACCTGGAGTGGAAAAGGACTTTATAAGAATGTACTGGTCCTGAACTTAAAACACAAATGTACATCAACAGATGAGTGAACAAACAAATTGTGATATATTCATATGACAGAATATTACTTAGCAATAAAAAGGAGAAAAGTATTATATTCAATAATTGTGCTGGATAAAAAGAGCCTGTTTTCACTTATACAAAATTCTGGAAAATTGCAAACTAACCTACAGTTACAGAAAGCAGATCAGTGGCTGCCTGTAAATGAAGAAAGAGTGGGATTCAAAAAGGGGAAAATTACAAAGGGCACAAGGACATTTTAAAGGGTGATGGATATGTTCATTATCTTGATTATGGTGATGTTTTCATAAGTGTATATAACAGTATATAATTAGGCACAGAGTGACTGGAGCTCAAATATTGGGATTTCATTCAATTCTGACTTTGAGTAGATAAGAATCCATGTTATACTTTCAATAATAGCCATATAATAGAAAACTTCCTTTCAAAAGAAGAAACAAGGAGATTAGAGAAAATACAATTAATTGACAGAGAAGGAAAAAAATAGACATAAAATACATAAGTATATAAAAAGTATAAAATAAAATAAAATGGAAAATATAAATCCAAATGTCAGTTATCAAAATGAATAATGAATACATTAATGGGTTAAAAGACAAGAATGTTTATAGTGGATTTACAAAACAAGGTTTAGTCACATTCTAATTAGGAAATAAAATCCTAATATTTGAGGACACAGAAAGTTAGGAAGGGAGGGAATAGGTATAGATATGTAAATATAATTAAAAGGAAGTTGGTGTAACAATAATAAAACAAACTTTGAGGTAAAAAGTATCGTTAGGGGAAGTACATTGATTGAAACTGCCCACCCTGGCCAGGCACCATAGTAGCCATTTGCATGAGTTGTTTTACAACAGGAGGTCCTGGTAAGAAACATGGAACTAAAAAGCCTCCACCAACCAGAAGAGTTCAGGAAAGGTCAAAAGGAGACACCACATGTCAGACCACCTCCCAGAATCCTTCTCTCTGGCATCCATTTTGACTGAACAAGGCATGCACCACCAGGAAGGACTCTGATTCAGAATGATTGGCTAAAGACAACCCGGAAACTAATCCCATCACCATAAAACCCAAGACTGCAAGCCATGTGACAAAGCTGTTCTCCTGAGTTCCCTTACCCTACTGCTCTCCACCCGGGTGCCCTTTCCCAATAAAATCTCTTGTTTTGTCAGCACGTGTGTCTCCTCGGACAATTCATTTCTGAGTGTTAGACAAGAGCCCAGTTTCAGGCCCTGGAAGGGGTCTCCCTTCCTACAACAGTATTATTAGGTATAAAGATGGTTACCATAATGTTAAAAGGAAAACTAAGCCAAGAAGCTTAAATTCTTAACATGTGTGTGTGAAGCCGCTCAGTCATGCCCGACTCTTTCCGACCCCGTGGACTGTAGCCCACCAGGCTCCTCTGTCCATGGGATTCTCCAAGCAAGAATACTGGAGTGGGTTGCCATTTCCCTCTCCAGGGGATCTTCCCAACCCAGGGATCAAACCCAGGTCTCTTGCATTGCAGGCAGAGGCTTTATTCTCTGAGCCACCAGGGTAGCCTAATAAGAATGCTACCAAACACTTAAAGCAAAAGCTAAGAGACATGAAAGGGGAAAACAAACAAACAATAATAGTGGTACTTTAACACACATTTTTCAAGCAAATAGCAGATCAAGCATATATAGAGATGAGTAAGACTGTAAGTAAGTCACTGCAGATGGTGACAGAAGCCATGAAATTAAAAGGTGCTTAGTCCTTGGAAGAAAAGCTATGATCAACATAGACAGCATATTAAAAAGCAGAGACATTACTTTGCCAACAAAGGTCTGTCTAGCCAAAGCTATGGTTTCCACAGTAGTCATGTATGGATGCGAGAGTTGGACTATAAAGAAAGCTGAGCACTGAGGAATTGATGCTTTTGAACTGTGGTGTTGGAGAAGACTCTTGAGAGTCCCTTGGACTGCAAGGAGATCCAACCAGTCCATCCTAAAGGAAATCAGTCCTGAATATTCATTGGAAGGACTGGTGCTGAAGCTGAAACTCCAATCCTTTGGCCACCTGATGCAAAGAAATGACTCCCTGGAAAAGACCCTGATGCTGGGAAAGATTGATGGCAGGAGGAGAAGGGGACCACAAAGGATGAGATGGTTGTGAGAGGGTAACAGGCAAGAAGGCTAGGGGTCTCCAAACAGAGGAAATATGCTGCAAGTGTCAGATGTTTTTTTCTCTCTCTTAAGAGTGGCAAGAGGAAACAAAATACAAGTGTCCGATTTTTTTCCCTTCTCTATGCAAAATGAAAAGGAGTTTTCTTTTAAAATTCTGTGTTGCCATGATGACACCAGGTTCCACCTGAACTTAACTTTTCTCAAGCCTTGAGCTAACCAATGCATTTTTCTTATGGATATGTTTTTCTTAAGCTATGTTCATGAACTATGCATTTACCCTAGACTCCGTCTTTCTTCAGAGGAGCCTGGTGAGCTGCAGTCCATGGGGTCGCTGAGAGTCGGGCATGACTGAGCGACTTCACTTTCATTTTTATGCATTGGAGAAGGAAATGGCAGCCCACTCCAGTGTTCTTGCCTGGAGAATCCCAGGGACGGGAGAGCCTGGTGGGCTGCCGTCTATGGGGTCGCACAGCAGCCGTCTTTCTTCAAGTGGGTTCCTTATAAGATTCAGAACTGATAAGGGCTCAACAAACCAGTATGTTTTACTCATACATTGTTCTCCTAGTCTATGTTAATGAAGCTATATATTTACTTGGAAACCTGCCTTTCTTCAAGATTCATGGCCTGGGATGACTCACCTTGTGCCAATGTTATCTCAAAATGCATGTTGTGGGTGAGGGGTCTGGTACCACTCTAAGTTTTGAGACATTTCCTTTCTCTAATTAACAGCTTGCTGATAGGTATATAACATACTATTAAAGGCTAGCAGGGGGCCACTCTTTCTGCCCCCTTCTGATGTCTCTGTCAGAAGCTTTGTCTATCTCTTTTATATTTTAATAAAACATTATTACACAAAAGCTCTGAACAATCAAGCCTCATCACTAGCCCTGGATTTAATTCTCTCCTCTGGAGGCCAAGAATCCCAGCATCTTTCATGGTTCAGCAACAACCTTTCTGTTGGATGGCATCACCAACTTGATGGACATGATTTTGAGCAAGCTTTGGGAGTTGGTGATGGACAGGGAAGCCTGGTGTGCTGCAGTCCATGGGGTCGCAAAGAGTTGGACGTGACTGAGTGACTGAACTGAACTGAACTGAACTGAAGACCATAAGAGATCTGAATACTACACTTAACATTGTTTTCTTGTACCCTGAAATATTTACAAATTAAGAATCAAAAGAAACGGAAAATTCATCATCTTACGTAAACCTAGTACTCTAACCATAGTTGAATTCCTATAGAAATTAACAGCAAAAAGATAAAGCTCTAATCAGTTAGCCAGTTTACAAATACACTTTGAAATAACTCATGGGTCAAATAAAAAGTTGCAATGAGAATTTTTAAAATATTACATGGAATGATAATGATTCCACATATGAAAACTTGTGAGATACAGATAAAGTGGAATGAAAAGAGCATTTAGAGTATTACAAGACTATAGCAGGATAAAGGAACCACAAGGAAGTAAAAAATAATGAAGTAAGCATCCACCGTGCTGGCCAAAAAGTTTGTTCAGGTTTTTCCCTAAGATGAATAGAAAAATCTGAATGAAATTTTTGGCCAAGCTAATACTTCAATAAGTTAAAAAAAAAGTAATAAAACCCCAAACAGTACAGAAAAAAGGAAAGTAAAAGAGGAGCATATACTAATAAAACAGTAAACAAAGGAAAATAGGATTAACAAAATCAAATGTTATTTTTTGACAAAACTAATAAAAATTAATCAAGAAATACAATAAAAGGTGTGATCAAGATATGATCATTAAAAAGCAGACATAACTAGATATGGTGATGGTTGTATAGAAGAAAACACTATGATTAATGGGATTAAAGTTTGAATACCCAGATGAACACATATTTGTCCATCTGCACTGAGTCAAGAAGAAATTAAAACCTAAATAGACCCATCACCTTTAAAAATGGAATTGTGATAAATAAAATTTATTTTTTAAATGTATCAAGCCCAGAAAGTTTATAGTCAAATTTCATTAAACATTAAGGAAAAAGGAATTTCTAGTTGTATACAAAGTGTTCCAAAGACAGAAAAAGAAGGGGTGTTCATGAGACTGTTATAAATTTGCTACCGAAATCAGACAACAGTCAGGAGAGGAAAACCACAAGGCACATATATGAGCATGGATGTAAAAATAACGAAATATTAACAAACTCCATCCAGCAATGCACACGTTGGGTTTTCCCCAGGAATTTAAGGATGGCTTACTATTAGAAAGTCTATTAAAGTAATTTACTACCTAAAAAGATTATAGGAGAATATACGCACATGATTTTCTTAGTAGATACAGAAAACCTTTTATAAAATTTATTATTAACTTATTAAAATCAATAACAAAAATCAGAAACAAGCTATAATAACCAGACAATAGGATATTGGTAGAGCCAGGCAAACAGGGAAATGCAACAGAATGGAGAACCCAAATCATACTCTCACATATGTGCACACTGACACTAATACTCAATAAAGGCACACATTTGCAGGAAAACAACCATTCATTAAATGGTGAGAGAGGAACTGAGTTATTTATATGGTAGAACCAAATCCTTATTTCATACCATCATGTATCAAAAAAAGGGCAACTTTAGATGAACTAGAGACTTTGGAAAGGCAAAATAGAAGAACACTAAGCATATTGAAAAACAGAGACATTGCCAACAAAGGTCCGTCTAGTCAAGGCTATGGTTTTTCCTGTGGTCGTGTATGGATGTGAGAGTTGGACTGTGAAGAAAGCTGAGCGCCGAAGAATTGATGCTTTTGAACTGTGGTGTTGGAGAAGACTCTTGAGAGTCCCTTGGACTGCAAGGAGATCCAACCAGTCCATTCTGAAGGAGATCAGCCCTGGGATTTCTTTGGAAGGAGTGATGCTAAAGCTGAAACTCCAGTACTTTGGCCACCTCATGCGAAGAGTTGGCTCATTGGAAAAGACTTCGATGCTGGGAGGGATTGAGGGCAGGAGGAGAAGGGACGACAGAGGATGAGATGGCTGGATGGCATCACTGACTCGATGGACGTGAGTCTGAGTGAACTTTGGGAGTTGGTGATGGACAGGGAGGCCTGGCGTGCTGCGATTCATGGGGTCGCAAAGAGTCGAACACGACTGAGCGACTGAACTGAACTGACTGAAGAATACTTATGACCTAGTAGGACAGGATCCTAGGGGCTTCCCAGGTGGCTCAGTGTTAAAGAATCTGCCTGCCAATGCAGGAGACATGGCTTCAATCCGTGGGTCAGGAAGATCTCCTGGAGAAAGCAATGGGCACCCACTCCAGTATTCTCGTCTGAGAAGTCCCATTGGCAGAGGAGCCTGGAGGGGTACAGTCAATGGGGAGCCACAAAGAGTTGGATGTGACTGAATATGAGTGAAAGGATTCTTGAAGAAGATAACTTTCCCAACTATTTTAAAAGAGTACTGATAAATGTGACTATTTCAAATATAACTATGTTCGATACAGGATACAGGATGCTTGGGGCTGGTGCATGGGGATGATCCAGAGAGATGATATGGGGTGGTAGGTGGGACGGGGGTTCAGGATTGGGAACTCATGTACACCTGTGGTGGATTCATGTCAATGTATGGCAAAACCAATACAGTAATGTAAAGTAAAATAAAGTAAAAATAAAAATTAAAAAAAAAAGCAGAGACAAAAAAAAAAACATAAACTGAAAAGTTTACAAAATGTAAAACATAATTGCGATGTATTTAGCCTGCAAAGGATTAGTCTTCTTCCTAATAAAGAAGACATGTTTTTAAGACAGTAAGAAGACAAATAGCTCAAATGGGGCAAAGGGTATGGAAGGAAATTTCACCAGAAAGAAAACATAAAGAGGGAATAAACATAAGAGAGACTTCACTTCGTGAATAGTCAGGGAAATGTAGCCTTAGACCACAATGGGATACCACTTCACACTCAACAAATCTGTGAGACTACAGAAAACTGAAGACACTGAGTATTCAGTTCAGTTCAGTTCAGTCACTCAGTTGTGTCCGACTCTGCAACCCCATGAACTGCAGCACGCCAGGCCTCCCTGTCCATCATCAACTCCCAGAGTTTACCCAAACTCACTGAGTATTACTGAGGGTAAAAATACTCGGGAATACTCATACACTGCTGGCAAACTCTCTCAGGGTGCAATTTGGCGGTATCTAGTCAACACTCCAGTGTTCTTGCCTGGAGAATCCCAGGGATGGGGCAGCCTGGTGGGCTGCCATCTCTGTGGTCACACAGAGTTGGACACAACTGAAGTGACTTAGCAGCAGCAGCAGAAGTCAACTTTAGTCCTTACCTTATGGTACAGAAATTCTACCTTAGAAAAACTCTTGCTTGTGTACACAGGAAGATATGCACAAGAATGTTTATTGCAGCAATTTTGTTACAATAAAAAACTAGACAACATTTTCAAAGTCAGCCAAAGGAGAATGGGCAGATAAATGCTGGTAGTATATTCATTTAACAAACATGAATTAAGTGTTACCTGATTTATCAGACTGGGGTGCTTGTAATGTTCTGTTTTATATGGATGCTGATTACTCTAGTGTACTCACCTGTGAAAATACATGAAGCTAACCACTTCAGTGTTGTGTACTTTTCTCTGTTTCTTCAGAGAATTTTAGCCAACTAAGATCCTGAACTTTCTCAATATGGACTAAAAATCCACTATTTATATATACAGAAAGCCTATACATATATACACTATATATATCTTATATAATACATACATTTTTATACACAACTCTGTATATACATTATATATAAAATATAAATATATAATGTAAATATTTATTATATAATTTGGGGGGCAGTATATCTCTTATTTACCTCCAACCCCTGCTCCCTGACCCCATCCACTCTCCCTCTTTCTCTACCTCCATGTCTGGAAAGACTGGTCTGTATAGACTGTACAGGAGGCTCCCATGCCTTTGGCTCCAGGATGAATTCTGCAGAAGGAGGCTCCCACAGAACGTGGGAAGGAAGAAAGAGACCGATTCCTCCCTCAAGCTCCTCCCTCCCAGAGATCTGCTTAGGGCTGTCATGGAAGGTCACAGATCTTATTAATCACTCTCCACAGAGTTCCCCAGAGCTGTTCTGTCCTTTCGCCCCTCAAAGAGGGGGATAGGGAGAAGGGAAGCTGGTAAAAATGCAAAACTCCCAAGTCTTATCCCAAACTACTAAGCCACTATTGCTGGCAATGTGATGTAGGAGTCTTTATAATATCTCCAGGTAATCTTTTTTATTCTCATTGAAATATACTTGATTTAAAATATTGTGTTAGATTCAAGTGTATAGCAAAATGATTCAGTTTTCTATTATAGATTATTACAAGTTGTTGCATATAATTCCCTGTGTTATACAATAAATCCTTGTTGCTTATCTATTTTAAGTATAGTAGTTTATATCTGTTCATCCTATACTCCTAATTTCTCCAGGTAATTCTTAAATAATTTCAATAAGATTGGAGGGCAATTGCCCTAGAGAAACAAATAATGCATGATTTTTGTACTTGTAAGTCAACATCCAAAACAATTCCTACATGGAAACACTAACTGGAATGATATGTTGGCAGTTTTGTCTCCCTGAGGGTGCCAGATGATTATATTTATGTCTACACATAAAGCTTATTTGACTGAAAGTAATTACTGATGTACAGTTGACTCTCATAGTCATTAACTACTTTCTAACAGATAAGGTCAACTGATGATCAGGTGTACAACAGCAAAACTCCCACCGATAGAGTTGCACTCAGAGACTAAAAACGATTCTGTAACTTAGGCAATCAAAATTTTCTAAGTAAATTCACATTTCAATTGCTTAATATTTAAAGAAATTCTATTTGAAACAAGAATGAAGTTAACAAGTCATTCTATAGCAAATATTATGACGTGAAATACCTCAATTTTAAATGTTACTCAAGTACTAGTTTATTTGGCTTAAAGTGTGAGTTACACTGGGGCGAAGAATCAACAAAGGGCAAGAATCAACAATAATTTTTCACTTTGGACAGAACTATCAGACAATCAACTTGTCACTAAGTAACTAATAAAAGTTATTGTAATTAATTAACTATCTACCTAATTAAATGTGAGAAAGAAACTTACATAAGTGAGTAAAGATGATATGAAGGCAGCTCATTGTATAATATGATAGAAGAGTTCTTTCCAACTTTAATATTCTATGATTCTATAAGTTATTTTGTAGGAAAAAAATGAAAAATTTCTGAAAGGATGAATACCAGTTTTATTCTAATATATACGTAAAAGTAATGAAGAGGAGTATATATACAAAAAAAAAATAATGTTTATATCTACCTGATAAGCTCTTGGATGATTTTCAATTTTTAAAAAAATATTTGATACCTTAAAACTTTTTCCACAATTAGCATATACTTCTTTGATATGCATAGAACACGTTATGACAAAAAAGGGTATCAAAAAAAGATAGGAATTGTCTTAGCATATTTTCCAAGCAACTATTTTTTAAGGAAACCAAGTTATTATTAATCAGTGTTGGGAGATGCTAGTAGAGTGCATCTGAAGCAGGAAAACACTTTAGAAATAATAGATAATCTATGGAGGCAGGGAACTGTGGAAATTAGTCCTGACCCCATGTAGCACTTAATGAAGCAGAAATTAACTCTATGCATATGGTAATTAAAGATGAAATCTGACATTAATTTTAAAAAACGAGCTATCTCTTCTATGATTGCAGAGTTCCAGAAAGAGTGATGTTTGGTTCAGTCAAGGTCAGGACAAAAGAGATGGTGAATTGGATTTCTTTGATAAAAGCAGATAGCTTTTGTTCCTAACATATTTGCATTGTTTTGTTGTTAAAGTTCTCTTTATTTCTGATTAATACATGAACTCCTCCAATGAAGACACATTAGAATTAGCATATCCCCCCTAAAAAAGAATTAGCATTTCCTGAAAGGTCTACCTTCTGCATCATTTCCATGGCAACCAGCCACTGCAGCTAGGCAAAGAGAAGCCATAATTCATTTCTCTAAAGTGCCACTGAGTTCATATCTAATTCGCACATGTAGGTTTATGTGTGCTATGGGTGACTGTGTACACATATATATGCCAAACAATGCATATATATATGTATATGAGTGAGTGTGGCAGTATTCAAAAATGGGAAAAAACAATGTCCTTTCACAAAGAGGAAACTTTGAACATCATTGTTATCTTTGTATTTACATGCAAATCAAAATAAAGCGATTAACAATCAATTTTATTAGAGGAAAGAAACTAATTTGCTATTTATATTTGCAAATTTCCATGCTTACTATGATTGAGAAAAATTATGCCGGAAATTTAAGTTCCTGGGTATTTTATGACCTCAATATTTCACCCTAACATTGTTTCACAAATTTTTAAAGTCAGGCAGAAGCACAGTATTATATTTGAGGTAAGAAATAACATTTAAATTAAACTTCTTAGAAAATGTATAACAGAATTAGTGAAGAAGGAATATGAAGATACTTAATAACATAATAAAAATAGACATTTAGTCATCTATATATATCTCTATATACATAAAATGATGGTTACATTGTTATCATTATTGTTTATTGAAATTAGCCTCCAAAATAGCCCTCAATACCTGCCTCCTAATATTCATAACCTTGTGCAATGTCCTCTCACACTACACTAGGATTGGTTGGTGTGATACAGAATATAGAAGAATCGATGGCATTTACCTTGGTAATTGGATGCTAAAGCTGAATCTCCAGTACTTTGGCCACCTCATGCGAAGAGTTGACTCATTGGAAAAGACTCTGATGCTGGGAGGGATTGGGGGCAGGAGGAGAAGGGGACGACAGAGGATGAGATAGCTGGATGGCATCACTGACTCGATGGACGTGAGTCTCAGTGAACTCCAGGAGATGGTGATGGACAGGGAGGCCTGGCGTGCTGCAATTCATGGGGTCGCAAAGAGTAGGACACGACTGAGCAACTGAACTGAACGGAACTGAACCTTGGTAATTAGGTTACAAAAGACACTGAAGATTCCATCTGGAGATTAGGCTATAATAGACAGTGAAGCTTCCATCTTGGTTCCTCACGCACTTTCTTGGATAATGTGTTTTGGGGGAAGCCAGTTGCCATGTCATCAGAAGCTCTTTTGAGAAGCCCTGGTATTGAAGAACTAAACCCTTTGGTCAACAGCTAGATGAATCACCTTGAAAGCAGACTCTCCAGCCCATTCAGGTCTTCAGATAACTGCAGATCTGGCGTGTCATTGAGAGACCCTGAGCCACAGTCATCTAGCTAACCGCTTAGCTAAATTCTGGATTTGTGATCCTCAGAAACTGTTTGAGATAATAAATGTCTTTCATTTTAAGCTGCTAAGAAATTTTGGTAACTTGTTGTATTGCAGTTGTTAGCTAATGCAGATTTTGGTATTGAAAATAAGCATGGAAAAAGAAATGTCAAATGAAAAATTGAGAAAGGTGAGCTTGGACATGAATGATCATGAAGACTTAGGTATGATGACTAAGGAATTTGAAATGTATCCTAAAAACTATGGCCACTGAGGATTTATTAACAAGGGAATAGAATGATAAGATATGTATTTTAAATTACTTTTGTAACATTATATAGGTAATGGATTAAAAGGAGGCAATACCGAATATAGAGATACCATTAGGATCACCTGCAGAAATTCAAATAAGAAATGATAGGGACCTGAACTAAGTCAGTGACTGTAAGGTTGGAGGAGGAGAGGATTTGAGAGAGATTAAGAAGGCAGAATGTAAAGGTCTTGGAAGGGAGTAAACCTCACATTATTGACTAGAATGTCTGGGTTGATAGTGGTACCATCTACTGAAATACAGGAGGCAGGAGAATGCATTTGGTTTTAGACAGAGTTCGAGGTACCTGGAAGGAACAGGAAGAGCTTTCTATCAGTCTCTTGATTACATGGGTTTGGAGCTTTAAAGAGTTGTCTAGGTGAGATGTAAAAGTTTGAGGGTCATCAACATATAGTGAGTGACTGAAACTATGGCAGCAAATAAGACTACTCAGAGGGAGAATGTGGAAGGAGAGGGAAACACCAACAGCAAGAAGAGGGCCATGGAGGAGAAGCCAAAGGAAAAGTCTACAAAGATTCAGCTTGAAAGGTAAGGGGAAAGAAACCAGTATAACGTGCAAAAGAAGAGGAGGAAGTGACAGGAAGGACAGAGTGGCCATGGGGGTTAAAGTGCTGAAAGAGCCAATTAGGTCAGAACCAAATATGGACTAAGTTTCAGGTCTATTGGGAGGGGTCAGGGGGAAGTGATGTTAAGCATCTGTTCCCCAAAATGACCAATTATGGCAAATAGCCACAACACTTCCTCCTTTAATTTAATGAGGGATCAAAAAGAAAAGAGGCTTCCATAAAAACATAATTAAGAAGATGGGTTTCTACAGGAACCTCCGTGCTCCGCCTATATACCTGTCTTCTTGTGGAAGAGTAGTGAAGAGTATAGACCATGGAACTGTCTAGACTGAGCTCAAATCTAGATCTTCTGCTTTCTAGCTGTGTGTCTTTGAAAGAATCATTTAATCTCTCTATGCTTCGGTTCCTCATCTTTAAAATAAGCACAGTGTCTTCTTCGTGTGGCTGCTGTGAAGATGAAATTTATGTACTTATTCAGTGCCCATCATTAAGGCCATGTGCCAGGCACTAGAGATAGAGCAATCAGTAAAAGAGATCTGGTCCCTCTGCTCATGCATTTTACAGTCTAGTGAAGGAGATAACTATTAGACAACTAACTTATTAGTTGTTGTCTCATCTATTAGACAACACAGGTCTTTGAATTATGGTTGCCAGTTGTACTGTAAGAGAACACAGGAGTTCTGTGATCAGATTTAAAATTTGCCAAAGCTTCTCTAGGAAGTAAGGAAATAATATTTAAATTGAGTCTTGAAGAAGGAGGAGCTGGTTAAGTAAAGAGAGATGGAAGAACCATCCAGGCAGATGGAATAACATACTCCAAATCTCAGAGCTAAGAGGAAGTATATTGCATGTGAAGAACTCAAAAGACATTGGAGTCTAGTGATAGGATGTGAGTAATCGCCTGATGTCAGACAGGAGAACTTGATAGCAGCCAGATAATGTGGAGCTTTGAGGGGTATTTCAAAGATTTTGAATTGTATCTTGATAGCAGTGGGCAGCCATTGAAAAAGTTAAAGTATGGGAGTGGCATGATTAAGTTTTTTCATGACTCTGTATATCCTTTATTGGGCAGCTACAAGAGTAAATAAGAGGAGACTAATAAGCAGGCTGTTGCAGGACTCTAGGCAGGAGGTGATGCGTGGCTTGGATAATATGGTGGGGGCCACAGACACAGGTGGAAGGAAGCAGGTTCAGAATACTTTCATATATGATTTTTCTCAGTCTTCCTCATGCCATAAATTTAATAACTGCTCACAGAGTTATTCAAGCCATAAACTTAAGTTATGCTTGACTCTTTCCTTTTTCTCACTCTTCACATCTAGTCATTGCAGCTCTGTTTTAAATATGTCCCAATTTCAGCCTCATCTCAGCCTTTCTACCCTCACTACCTCTACCCTAACCAAGCCACCTCTTCTCCCACCTGGACCATGGAAAGCGTCTCCTAACTAATCTCTGTGTCTGCTTTTCTTCCCAAGTCTATTCTCATAAACCATCTGGAGTGATCTTTAAGAGGTATAATTCAGTGACATTACACTCTACATTACACTCTAATGGCTTTTCATCACACCTGGAACAAAATTCAAATTTCCTACCATGGCCTCCTGGCTCTGTGATCTGACCCCTTATGGCCTCTCTGGCTTGATTCCCTCACCTTGCCCATTTATTTATCAATAGCCCCTGGTCACACTTGCCTTCCTTCCATTCCTGGAATACACTGAACTTATTTCCACTTCAAAGCCTTTAGGCTTGTTCCCTCTGCCTGGATTGCTCTTCCCAGATCTTCCTGAGGCCATCTCCTGCATATTATTTAGACCTCTAAGAGAAAGAGCCCACTCCGTCCTTATTTGCCTTCTTATCCTTAGATAAACTGAAAATAATTTATTTATGCATTTACTCTCTTCTATCTGTCTGGAGCCAGAAGAAGGTAGATCATTTTAGAACAAAAAGGCAAGTTAATACTGAGAGGAAATATCTATGGATCTTTTTCCAGGGTGGGGAGAGGTATAAGGACATTCTGAATATGTATTCAGAATACATAAAAACTCTTACAATTCAATAATAAGAGGACAAATGACCCAGTGAAAACTTGGGCAAAATGTTAAAATAGATATTTCACCTAAGAAGATACTCAAATAGCTTATAAAGACATGAAAATATACTTAACATCATTGCTCACCAGGAAAATATAAATTAAAACCACAGTCAGATCCCACATCACACCCACTAGAAAGGCTATAATAAAACAAAAATAACACATTCTGTCAAAGATATAGAGAGAAATGAACCCCTAGACATTTCTGGTGGGAAGGTAAAATGGTATAGCCATTTTGCAAAACAGTTTGATAGTTCTCAAAAAAAAAATTAAATTTACCATACAACCCAGCAATTTCATTCCCAGGTATCTATCCAACAGAATTTAAAACATATGCTCATCCAAAAATTTATATATGCATGTCCATCAAAGTATTATTCACAATAGACAAAAAGTTATAAACAACCCAAACATCCATCAACGGATGCATGAGTAAACAAAATGTCGCACATCCAAACGACAGAATATTGTATGGATATAGTACAGCAGTAAAGAAGAATGAACTACTGACATGTGCAATGATCTAGAACATGATGCTGAAGGAAAGAAGTCAAATGCTTTTAAAAGACCACACATGGTATGATTCCACTTATTTGGAGTATCCAGAATTGCAACCATATATAGACAAAAAGCATGTTAAGAGATCATCTAGATCAGGATGTGGGAACAGGAGTGACTGAAATGGACAGAGGGGATATTTGGGGGGTTATAGAAATGTTCTGAAATTGAAGTGTGTTGATAGTTGCAGAATTTTGGAAATTTGTTAAAAACCATTAAATTGTAGACTTAAAAGGGTGAATATTATGGTATATAAATTATACTTTAATAAAGCTATTTTAAACATACCACCTTTTAAAACACTATCCATTAGACAGTAACCTTATTTGAAAACAGGTATATACAAATGGTCTCCTCCCCTGTTAGGTGGAGTTTATAGATGGGCACAAAGGCAAACCTCATGAATCCAGGTTTCCTTAATTTCATCAGAGAGCAGGAAGAAGTGGACTAATGTTTGTCCTAGAGAAGGCATTGGTAAGCAAATTCACTATGACACCAGCTAACAGAGGCAGCTTTGGAATGTTCACAAAGAATAGATTCCCAAATTCCCTGTGCGTACTTTAGAGGCACCCAGTCTTAATACAAGGATCTGCTAGTATGAAGTATTTTTATACTTTAAAGCGGATTCCTGCAACACAATCTTTTGGTAGCATCATTTGAGCTTCCACTTTTAAATACTTAAAATTCAATTTCAGACATCTCATTAAATCATGTCTTACCACGCCTGAATGTTTAAATGAGCTATTTAAGAATACATGCAGCTATTTCTAGACGTATTCACGTAATTATACTCTGACCCAGAATATGTATACAAATATCATACATTTACACATTTTAAGAGACAGAGTAGCTGGAAATTCATATTTAGTTTTGAGGATCTGGAAATACATTTTTGTCCATCATATTGCAGTCATGTACCTGGAGTGCGATGGTCCTCTTTCCTGGGAAGTTTGGGAGGACAGACTTCCATCAAGGGAGTTTCCTCGGTGGCAGCCTGAAATGGTGGCCTTGGGTGAGATGGAATCTGACTGGAATGTTTCACAGACCACCTGGAGTCCCTTTCGGGGTTAGAGACAGTAGATTAGTGGTTTGCTTTTTTTTTTTTTCTTCAGGAATATCTTCTAGAATTATCATATTATTGTACATACATTGTTTTTTAAATTAAAAAAAAATTTGCAGCATAAATATGTCATAGACAAAGGGATTTTGCCTTTGTCTAAGAAGGAATAGAAACAGGCTTCTAAAGAGCCCCTGTATCATTAAAATTCTTTTAGGCAAAGTACTTTTATGTCCTTTATTTCATTTTGCCCTTGATTCTTTTCTCTTTTCACCTCCATATCCAGTATCTACAGAAGAAGAGCTGCAAACTAATAATTCATCAAAGATATGTCAGTACCGAGGTGAATGGAATAGAGGCATGAGGCACAAAACAAGGGTAAGTGAAAAACAGCTAATCAAATCAAAGTCAAAACATGAAAATGAAAGCGCAAGTTTCAGATTTTTTCATCATTCATCAGAGGGGAGATGTAAGACATTTTTCCCAAATGAACACAATAATCTTTATTTGTAACCACAAATTCATTTCACTTTATTGACAGAGTAGCTTCCTTTAATTACATTTATCTAATAAATGTAATTCTGCCTAATGTGAGATATTTTCCCATCAGTATTATAGATAAATTTCTTTGCTAAAAGATAGACCCACAAAAACTGATCATAGTATTTTAACCCCTTACAACTTCTGTTGTATTTTCATATGTAAAATAAGAAAGTTTTGTTCAACCATGATGCATAGAGAGAATAGAATACAGCTAGAAATTTGATAAAATAAGTCTTCTGAATTTGATCAAAGAATCCTTTAGCAAGAACATACTATGTATGTTTCATGTTAGATGTTTTGGAGATAAAAACATATTAGATGAATCTGGCCTTGAAATCAAGAACTTACAGCTAAGTTTTAAAACAGATAAACAAAGATTATAGCATCATTTCCAATAGGAGTACAATGCAAGCCACAAGTAGGAGACATATATCTTATTTTTAAAATAAAATGAAATAGGCAAAATTAAAATTTTAACTCTATATTCTGTTTAATCCAAAATTTTAATTTCAACTCATCATCAATATACATATTACTAAGATATTTACAGTTTCTTCAAAATATGGTGTACATTTTACACTTAACACCAGTTTAGACTATTCGATCAATTCAAAATAATCATATTTCAAGTGCTCAGTAGCCAAATGGACCTGGTGGCTGTCATATTGGACAGTGCAGGTTAAAGCAATTAGATAAGAGTTCATGGGGAGTTAAGGTCTAAATAGGTCCCTAAAGGAAAGATACAATTTAGATAGGTAAAGGGAGGAAAGAGAGCAATCCAGCATAAGGGAACTGTCTGAGCAAAGCCTCAGAGGCTAATGTTGCAAGCCCTGTATCCTGGGAGCAACCCTTTACTAACTGAAGGGATAATGGAGGTCACCTAAGAAGGATGATGCTAGGTGGTGGAAGGCATAGAGAACCAGGAGGAGGAGTTTGGTCTTAAGGTGAGGGGACCCACTAAAGGCACCTAAGGAGGAAAGGATGCAATAGAAGAACAGTGCCTTGTATATAATGAGCCTCTGAGGAATGATGAACTAATAAATAAATGATGCATTAGGAAGATTAATCAGGCTTTATGAACTATATTTATATGAAGCAGGAGAGGCTAGAGGTAGAAAATCCAATCACGTGGTTCCAGCTGCAATCTACATAGGAAGACCTAGATTTAGAAGATAGCAGTGCATATCTGAGCAACAGAATGAAAAGAAAACAATATAACTCAGCAAGAAATCAAATGGAGAGGATTAAAAAGACTGAAATGTTGAATTTATGTATTTCACTGTATCTAAGATGTCTTCAGTTATAAGACATCATTATTTTATGTATGATCTTAAAAAAAATTCTGTTAAGTTCTTAGTAGTGAGGGCTGTTTATTTTATAGTTATTAAAAAGGTCTACTTAGCCTTATTTATGCAGATCTTTTGATTATATACCCACCCCATGCATGTGCATGCTCAGTTTTTGTGTGACTCTTTGTGACCCTACAGACTGTAATCAACCAGGCTCCTCTGTCCATGGAATTTTCCAGGCAAGAATACTGGAGTGGGTTACCATTTCCTTCTCCAGGGTATCTTCCCAACCCAGGGATCGAATCTAATCTCCTGTATATCCAGCATTGGCAGGTGTGTTCTTTACCACTGAGCCTCTTGAGAAGTATAAATACATCCCATGTATATGTAAAAAGGAAAATATAAGTGAAATAAATTGGTGTAGGTATTCCTAAAATGTTTTCACATTTATAAATTTCAACTCAGAGCTGTTGATATATATTTTTACCATAGAATAACTTACACTCCATCAAGAGTGTTATTTCTTAAAAGAGTGTTCCACTATCCCCTCTGACATTCTCCCAAGCCACTATGATTCTGCAAACTTAGATGCTAAAATGATCACATTTTGCTGCATAAGAATGACAATCACATCAAGATTTCTACCAGGCAGAGAGATTGTAAGAGGCTAAAGATCATGAAAAGTACACTATATTTCAAATGTGTTAAAAGTGAAAAAAATTTACATCTGAGAATAGACGAAACATAGCATATAAATCACAATGTCTATACTTAGCTCTACAGAAGACATACTAAGATGTTAACATTTTTAGTTTTGAGGGTAAAAAGGATGATGATAATGGATAATAATAATAATCCTGGCAATAATGCATGAGTTGGAAAGAGGATTCAATTTTGATGGATAACCGTAAATTGTGTTTTCCACATGTTGAAATGAAAGAGAAAGCAGGTCATCTAACACATATTAAATTAATGATGGTATACATTTCTATGTGACTTTGAACTACTCTGGCTTTCATTTCTTTCTTTTCTGAATCAAGTAGTGCATGGTGAATTTACATTAAATTATATTCTGCTTTATGACACATCTTCTGTTTTATGTGGATTTGTCTTTAGTTTCCTTTAGAGGTGGGACTGTATCTTAAGCCTCCTCTCTACTTCCTCCTCCACACCCGGTATAGTATTATTTTACTTATATTAGGGTTGCCTAGCAAATATTAGGAGATTCAGTAATTGAGAACAAGATACTTTAATGTGGAATGAATAATGATAACTAACATTTATTAAGTGTTACATGCTAGCTACTGAGAAAAAGCACTGGTCAAATCCTACCCTTCAAACCTCGCTATGTTCAAGGAGTATTCACCTTTCTTCTCACGGTTATAATATACTCACCTCTCGGTGTCTTGTGTCTTGATTTGGTGATTCACAGGTCTGACTTTGACTATTGATAGGAGAGCTTCTCTTAGCTGCAAATATGGATGAAATCCCATCACAAATTTTATAAGATTATATAAGTTATATAAGGTATTTTTTTCCTTTTTTCTTTTATATTTTACATATGGTAACATATATGTTTCAATGTGTGCATGCGTGCTCAGTTGTGTCCACCTCTTTTCAATCCCATGGACTGTAACCCACAAGGCTCCTCTGTCCATGGAATTCTCCAGGCAAGAACACTGGAGTGGGTTGCCATTTCCTTCTCCAAGGGATCTTCCTGACTCAGGAATCAAACCTGAGTCTCTTGCACTGCAGGCAGATTCTTTATCATCTGAGCCATCAGGGAAGTTCATCTCTTTTTTGAATCAAAAACCCATTTTAATAGATGGTTAAAACCTTGAAAGAAGACATTTAATAGCATGTATTGTAAGAGAACTTCCCTGGTGGCTCAGACGGTAAAGTGTCTGTCTACAATGCAGGAGACCTGAGTTCAATCCCTGGGTTGGGAAGATTCTCTGGAGAAGGAAATGGCAACCCACTCCTGTACTCTTGCCTAGAAAATCCCATGGACAGAGGAGCCTGGTGTCCATGGGGTCGCAAAGAGTCGGACACAATTGAGCAACTTTACTTTCACTTTCACTTTCTTTTCATTGTAAGAGAAATCAAACAACTGATGAAAAAATCTTTGCATTTTTAGGTTATCAATATAGATTTCTTCATCTATTCAGTCCAACTCGATAGGTTAAGGTGCTAAAAAAATTAGCCATACTGAAAATTGTAACAGTTAATATCTACATAGTACCTAACATGAGCTTCCCAGGTAACTCAGTGGTAAAGAATCAGCCTGCCAATGCAGGATACGCAGGAGATGTGGGTTCAATCTTTGGGTCAGAAAATCCCCTGGAGTAGGAAATTGCAATCCGCTCCAGTATTCTTGCCTGGGAAATCCCAGGGACAGAGGATCCTATTGGGCTGCAGTCTATGGGGTTGCAAAGAGTCGGACAAGATCGAGTGACTGAGCTCATATAGTACCTAATATCTGTCAAGTTCTGTTCTAAGTGTTTTTACATGTATCAATTCTTTTAATACTTATAATAATCCCTATAATAGCTTATGGTATATTACCAGATCCATTTTACAGATGAAAACATTAAGGAATAAGGAATGTGGGGCTTCCTGATAGCTCAGTTGGTAAAGAATCTGCCTGCAATGCAGGAGACCTTGGTTCAATTCCTGGGTTGGAAAGATCTGCTGGAAAAGGGTTAGGCTACCCATTCCAGTATTCTTGCCTGGAGAATTCCATGGACAGAAGAGCCTGGCAGGCTATAGTCCATGCGGTCGCAGAGTCAGACACAACTTAGCAACTAAAACCTAAAGAAATGAAAGCACTTGGGGGAGGTTAGGTTATATACATGATAAAAGATCTGGGGTGAAGCATGAACTTTCCAGGCACTTTTCTAGCTATCATGTTGTACTCTTTCTACAGTTTGACAATAGGACTATTTCATTAGACAATCCCAGTAGTGAAATACTTTGATAGCAAACAACAAATCTCCACTAAAGCAAGATTGTTAAGGAGCTGCTACTCCATCCATCATAATTATGATTAAGATGAAATAATAATAATGGCTACCAGTTATTTATTTCCTATGTGCCTGGCATTCTTCTAAGCAATTTTACATATATCAGCTCATTTATTCTTCATCATAATCCTGTAAGTATTTGTTACACTATATTTATATGGGAGTTATATCTGTAACTCCCACGTTACAGATGAGGAAATGGAGGCTTAAACAGGAAGTTTAAGTGACTTAACCAAAGTCATACTTTGGTAATACCACAGCATGTGCTCCTGGTTTAGAGTTTCTCATCATGTAAATGAACCCTACACCCAGGGGCCCCTAGATAACTCCCTGGAGGAATTTTCTTCCTCTTGGTTTCTTAGTGAATCACCCATCACCTTCATGACTATGTATGCTGAGACCATCCCACTAGGAGTTTGAGTCACAAACCTGTAATGATGTTCCTGATGGGCTTCACCAGTGCTGTGAAGCCGGAGACTTCAGGCTGTCTGTGTTCCCACATGGGCTGCCATATAACAAGTCCACTGGCCAGTCGAAATGTGAGGTCAGATTCCTAGAAGGAGAGAAAGAAGATCTATGTCCAAGAACTGGCTGAAGAAAACAGTCAATGCAACAATTAACATCTGTCACAAACTATTGTGTGTAAGATAGGTTCAAGGGTGTATTGTGCAACATGGGGAATATTGCCAATATTTTGTAATAACTACAAACAGAAAGTAACTTTTTAAGATTGTATTTAAAAAGAACATCATTCATAAGATTATTTTCAAAGTAGGCTGATCTTCAACATCTTCCTTCCTCACTCAGATGAGTGTTTTTAGGATAAATCAATAGGCCTAAATTATCATCACAATGGGCTTCCTGGGTGGTGCAATGGTAAACAATCCCCCTGCCAAAGTAGGAGACACAGGAGAAACTCAGGTTGATCTCTAGGTCTGGAAGTTACCCTAGACGTGGAAATGGCAACCTTCTCCAGTATTCTTGCTTGGAAAATTCCATGGACAGAGGAGCCTGGTGGGCTATAGTCCATGGCGCCGCAGAGTTGGACACAACTGAGCACACACATCATCATCACCATAATTACTACAAAAATCATGGTGATCGCCTTTAGGCAAAATTAGTAATTAATTAAGATGGAACTTTGGGCAGAGCACAAAATACAAATTATTGTTTTCTATTAGCACTCATTGAGTCCTTTTCATTTCAAGGGCCTAGGCAGATCTCTTTCCTTATGCCTATTGATATTGATATTATCCCTCTTAAAGAGTTAATTGTTCTCTTTCTCTCTCATAAGGCAATAGCCTCAGATGCTGGCCATTTTGACTTTCTATTCTCCAGTCCATCTCTTGTTCTTGCATTTCATGGAATCAGTAACCTGCAGTTAGACCCTTCTTAGTATATTATTTTGTATTGTTGCCTTCTCAACAATCTAATTCCCTGAGGGCAGAGATGTAGCCGGCTTTCTCCTCCTCCACAATCTCTGTCACCATCACAATACTAAATTCAGTGCACAATAAGTTCTCAATAAATATTTGCTGAATTGTACTGACTTTACAACCCATCCTCATTTAATTTGTCTAACACTGAAAGTCTCTGCCAGGAAGCACATTCTCTGCTTCATCATTACATCACTTTGAGTGTCTGAGACGTTTAAAATGCAGCTGTGTAAGTACAAACATATAACAGTCTGAGGTTACATTTTCAGCAATGCAGCCTCTCAAATCAACATAGACATGAAAGTGGAGAGAGTCTGAGTGCAGATTAATGAGCACAACTGAGACCCAGGAATTCACTTAGGGTGATGACTTGCAACCCTGGCTTGTATATAGTATAATCACCCAGGGAGCTTTTAAAACCTAGGAGGCTCAGGTCTCACTTCTTCCCCTAACCAGACCAATTAAGTTAGAATCACTGTGAGATTTGCTTAAGTTCCCCCTAGTGACTCTCGTGTTAGCTACGGTTGAAAACCACTGATCTAGAAGAACGAGAGCCGGCAAAAAATTGAAAAAGTTGAGAAGAACAGGATTCTGCAAATGGTGAATCAATGCAGCTCAGTATCAAAGGATGCCTCAACTGGAAAGACTAGCTGAAATCCCTGAATAAATCTCTGTGTTGGTATAGAGGGGACTCTAAGCTACAGACCAAGATCCTGGCACCACAGTGGTACTCATTATGGAGAAGCATCTAGTGGCCATATTGGAAAAGCATATAAAGCATTTGGTCAAATTCATTCAACAGTCATTCTACAAATGTTTACAGACCACCTACTGTGTACTTGGTCCTATTCGAGATTCTGGAATACAACAGGGAACAAAGCATACCAAAAAAAATCTCTGCTCCCCAGTGCAAAGGAGAAGTAAAGCAGAAGGAGAAAAATGGCAGGCAAGGTGTCGATGTTTTAGACAGAAAGGCCAGGGAAGGCCTTCTCGTGCAGGTGATATTTGAGTAAGGATCTGAATGAAATGAAGGAGCTGCCATGTAGCTATTTCCTGAAAACGCATTTTATAAAAAGGGATCAGCAAGTATAGTTCAGCTGTTTCAAATCCTGAAAGATGATGCTGTGAAAGTGCTGCACTCAATATGCCAGCAAATTGGGAAAACTCAGCAGTGGCCACAGGACTGGAAAAGGTCAGTTTTCATTCCAATCCCAAAGAAAGGCAATGCCAAAGAATGCTCAAACTACCACACAATTGCACTCATCTCACACGCTAGTAAAGTAATGCTCAAAATTCTCCAAGCCAGGCTTCAGCAATACGTGAACCGTGAACTTCCAGATGTTCAAGCTGGTTTTAGAAAAGGCAGAGGAACCAGAAATCAAATTGCCAACATTGGCTGGATCATGGAAAAAGCAAGAGAGTTCCAGAAAAACATCTATTTCTGCTTTATTGACTGTGCCAAAGCCTTTGACTGTGTGGATCACAATAAACTGTGGAAAATTCTGAAAGAGATGGGAATACCAGACCACCTAACCTGCCTCCTGAGAAATCTGTATGCAGGTCAGGAAGCAACAGCTAGAACTGGACATGGAACAACAGACTCGTTCAGAATAGGAAAAGGAGTACGTCAAAGCTGTATATTGTCACCCTGCTTGTTTAACTTCTATGCAGAGTACATCATGAGAAACGCTGGACTAGAAGAAACACAAGCTGGAATCAAGATTGCTGGGAGAAATATCAATAACCTCAGATATGCAGATGACACCACCCTTATGGCAGAAAGTAAAGAGGAACTGAAAAGCCTCTTCATGAAAGTGAAAGGGGAGAGTGAAAAGTTGGCTTAAAGCTCAACATTCAGAAAATGAAGATCATGGCATCTGGTCCCATCACGTCATGGGAAGTAGATGGGGAAACAGTGGAAACAGGGTCAGACTTTATTTTTGGGGGCTCCAAAATCACTGCAGATGGTGACTGCAGCCATGAAATTAAAAGACACTTACTCCTTGGAAGAAAAGTTATGACCAACCTAGATAGTATATTCAAAAGCAGAGACATTACTTTGCTGACTAAGGTCCGTCTAGTCAAGGCTATGGTTTTTCCTGTGGTCGTGTATGGATGTGAGAGTTGGACTGTGAAGAAGGCTGAGCGCTGAAGAATTGATGCGTTTGAACTGTGGTGTTGGAGAAGACTCTTGAGAGTCCCTTGGACTGCAAGGAGATCCAACCAGTCCATTCTGAAGGAGATCAGCCCTGGGATTTCTTTGGAAGGAATGATGCTAAAGTTGAAACTCCAGTACTTTGGCCACCTCATGCGAAGAGTTGACTCATTGGAAAAGACTGTGATGCTGGGAGGGATTGGGGGCAGGAGGAGAAGAGGACGACCGAGGATGAGATGGCTGGATGGCATCATGGATTCGATGGACGTGAGTCTGAGTGAACTCCAGGAGATGGTGATGAACAGGGAGGCCTGGCGTGCTGTGATTCATGGGGTCGCAAAGAGTCAGACACGACTAAGCAACTGAACTGAAGTGTAAAGGTCCTATGTATATCTCGTGTGTCAAGAAACAGTCTAGAGACTGTGAACCTGGAGTCAAGTGAATGACAGAAGAGTAGAAAAAATAAGATCAGGGACATTATTGAGTTTCAAATAATATAGCCTGATGGGTCATAGTAAGTTCAATTCAGTCATTCAGTCGTGTCCAACTCTTTATAACCCCATGCACAGCAGCACACCAGGTTTCCTGTCCACCACCAATTCCCAGAACTTGCTCAAACTCATGTCCATCAAGTCAGTGATGCCATCCAACCATCTCATCTTCTGTCATCCCCTTCTGTTAGGGGAAGCACACTGATTGAAACCGCCCACTCTGTCCAGGTACCATAGTAACCATTTGCATGAGTTGTTTTATGACAGGAGATCCTGATAAGGAATACGGAACTAATAAGGCATCACCAACCGGAAGAGTTTGGGAAAGGTCTAAAGGAGACACTGTGTGCCCATCCAATTCCCAGAATCCCTCTCACTAGCACCCATCTTGGCTGAGCGATGAGTGCGCCACCAGGAAAGACTCTGAATTAGAATAATTGGTCAAAAACCACCCGGAAAGTAATCCCATCACCGTAAAACCCAACATTGTGAACCACGTGGCAGAGCAGTTCTCCTGGGTTGCCTTACCCTACTGCTCTCCACCCAGGTGCCTTTTCCCAATAAAATCTCTTGCTTTGTCAGCACATGTGTCTCCTCGGACAATTCATTTCCGAGTGTTACACAAGAGCCCACTTTCAGGCCCTGGAAGGGGTCCCTCTTCCTGCAACACTTCTCCTGCCTTCAATCTTTCCTAGCATCAGTGTCTTTTCCAATGAGTCAGTTCCTTGCATCAGGTGGCCAAAGTATTGGAGTTTCAGTTTCAGCATCAGTCCTTCCAGTGAATAGTCAGGACTAATTTCCTTTAGGACTGACTGGTTTAGTAAGGACGTCAGCAATTACTGAGTGACATGAGAAGCCACTGCAGGGGTTTTGAGTAGCAGAAAGACATGACTTGATATATGTTTTGATAGGATCACCCAGGCTATTGAGAATAGTTTGAGAAAGGACAAGGGTGAAGATAGAGAATTTAGGAAGCTATTAATATCATGTAGGTGAAAAATCATTAGACTAGGGGGTTAGTAGAGGATAAAATTAGTAGAGGGCAGATGCTGATTGACTAGAAGTGGAGTGTAGGAGAAAAAGATGTCAAAGATCTTGGGCCTTGTCACTGATAAAGTAGGGCAAGATGAAGAAGAAATAAGTCTGGGGATATCAGGAGTCCAGTTTTAGACATGTTAAGTTTGAGAGGTCTGTTAGCCTTTCACCTAGACTTATTGAGTAAACAACTAGATGGACAGGTCTAAAGTTAAAGGGAAAGAATCCCTCTTCCTTTGAAATAATCATGGGGAAGACTGTCTGATATCATGTGAGGTATTAGATCCAGCAAGCAAGGAATTAACAGTGTGCAAAGTATATCAGATTTATCTCCAGAAATGCAGAATGCTCAATTCATCAGGTTTTGATAATTTCTTAGTTTCAGAGATGGGTTCTTTTCCATGTTTCTTCTAAGTAATCTTGGCACAATACTCCAATGAACATGGCAACAGGAAGTGAGTTCCCTTAAACTGACATCCTGGCTTTTAGCATCTGCTCTCTTAATGGGACAATTACCACTCAGTGATAGTTACTGTCATTATTTTGTTTTTTGTTTGATATACTTCCAGCTAGACTGTGTATTTCTTAAAGATAAATTGAGATCTCCTTCCATGTATTTTTCCTTGAATATCAATACATAATTGTTGATTAACTGAACATATATTAGACTTTCCAAATAACACCAGCTCAATCTGATCAGGGATTGGGGGCAGGAGGAGAAGGGGATGACAGAGGATGAGATGGCTGGATGGCATCACTGACTCCATGGACGTGAGTCTGAGTGAACTCCGGGAGTTGGTGATGGACAAGGAGGCCTGGCGTGCTGCAATTCATGGGGTCGCGAAGAGTTGGACACGACTGAGTGACTGAACTGAACTGAACTGAATCTGATCATTCTTTAGACCCAAATACCTGCAGAAGCTATGGCCAACTCTTATGTAGATATGTTCCTTTGTACATCCTTTTAAGCTGGAGGAACGCATAAACTCTGAGAGCTAACTTCACTTCTAGAGTCCCCTTCAATGGCTCACTCAGTGTGATATATGCACACATGAACAGAAGGTCTGTAGTTGGAGAAGGTGCTCTTTATCATTCAAATAGCTTTGGGGTGAATGGTCTGGAAAGGTTCTAAGAAAAACCAGAAGGTGTAAGCATTCAAAAAATCAACATTTCCACATTACAGTTTCTTTTCTAGCTTGCAATGAAAATCTGTTTCCGTGATGACATGAAGCAATTCTAAATGTGTTTTCTAGTAGCTGAGAGACATCTGCTTAAACAACTATTATTTTGAATTCTGTTTTTAAGTTGTTTACTTTAGACATATGAATTTTATAAAAATCTCCTTGAGGGCTTGTATTTTGTTTAATTCCCTGCAGTTCCTCCAGCACTTTGAATAGTGCCTAGCATTCAGTAGGCATCCAATAAATATTTATTGAAGGAATAAGTGAATATAATCAAATCAAGAAAATACTGACAGCACATTTAAAGTGGATTCCTCAGTTGTAACACATGTCATCATTTAAATTTGGCCTAAAATTATATTTGGCAGAATATTCAGAATATTAATTTTCTTATATAATATTTGAGCTAGTTTTAAGTTAAAAGTATAAAAATCCATTGAATTATACACTGTCCTACAAACGAATGAGTCATTTAGATGTATTTGTTAATTAGTAAACTAATTCATTCAACAAATATTTATTAAATATCTATAAAACACAAACATTTATGTTAACTACCCCAGATACAATGATAATTTCTATTCTCAAACATTTGCAATCTAGTGGGAGAGATGGACACACAAAGAGATAATAATAAATAAACTAAAAATAACAATAAAAATACATCTAAAATATTATACAGATAGAGAAGAGGGGAGCCCAGATCTTGAATGAAATCATAAAGAATAATTAGGAATTTTCTAGGCAGAAGTGTAGGTTATGAGGGCATTCCAAGTAACATGACCAGCATGAATAGGTTTGGAGTAAACCACGTTATATTTTCAGGGAGACTTCAAGCATTTGGAGTTCATAGGCAGGAGAGGTAGCCAAAAAACCACAAAACATGGAGGCCCCCGTTATCACACCACGAAGCTAGCGTTTCACCCTCTGTATAGTGAGAAATTAACAAATTAAGCATATTGGTGATACAGTCAGATCTGCATTTAGAGAGATCACTTTGGTGTTAAGGTTGGATTTTAGGAGACAAGCCAGGAGACTGTAAATTCAGTTAGACAATGGCCCAGGTAACACGCCCCAGGAAGAGATGATGAAAGTTGGGTTACAGAGTAAATAGGGATTAAAAAAAATAGAAATATTTAGGAGACAAAATGTGTAGAACTCTGTGACTAGCAGAATGTGTAGATAAGGATGCAGTAATCAAAGGAAGCACCTAGGTTTTGAGTTTATGTGAATGGGTCCATCATCTGAAATACAGAACATCAGGACAAGAGCTCATTCCAGGGGAAATATGAAATGTCTACAGATCATCTATTTGGAGAAACTAGTTGAAAAGTTGATCTAGAGGCCAGGAGAGAAGACCTAGTTTAGAGATATAAAATTAGATGACCTCAGCCTGTCAGGACACAAATGGTAAATAAATGAAGCAGGAGAGGAGGTCTTCCAAAGAAAAGATACAGTGGCAAGTGCAGAGGGTCTAGGTTGCATCTCTGGGGAACCCCAATGTTAGAGGGGAAGGCAAAGAAGATGAGCTCTCAAAGGAGACAGAGCAGAAAGAGCCAGAGATGCAATGAAAACTGGCAGAGTGTGGTGTCACCAGAGGAATGGAAAACTTCAAGAAGAAACAAAGGTAAGTTCAAATGCAGCTGAGGTTTAATGAACTGAAGACAGCAAAGTAAAGATTAGGTTCAATAGCCCAAGGTTGTGGATGACCTTGGTTAGAAGAGTTCTAGCCCAGAAACCAAGAAACAGTATAGCTCTGTAGAAAGTCAGATGGAATTGGATTTGAATCCCACCTTGCCTACTTAATGAGCTTGATTATTACCTCTCTGGACTTCAGTTTCCTCTTTGGTGAAATCTACCTTCCTGTGGGTGTTTGTAAAAATTAGAGATGATAGGTGAGAACTAGGTTACATCCTAGAGGAAAGCAGAAGCAAGTGGAAGGGATTGGGAAGGTGAGAAGTGGAAGCACAGGCTCATGCCTAGACTGGATTTCAGCCCTTCATTACTCCCGCAACATCATGTCCTATAAGAGCCTCAACCTACAACACTGTTTATGTGAGCATGGGGTGGGGACTTGGGGGAGACAAAAAACGGACTGACAAGTGGGGCATCACATGGAGCTTGATGGCACAATATGTGGACATACCAGTCTAGATGGCTGTTGGTTTCTGCCCCAGGAGCATGCAGATCTCTGGGGCTGGAAAGAAAAGGTGGCTTTTAGTCTTGATCTTGGGCTGGGGTTCTGAAGATCAAATGCAATGGGAGAATAAGGGGGCCATTAATGGTGCTGATGAGAAGCAGTTGATATGGCTAGAGCACAGATATGAAAGGAAGATAGGGCCTGATAACTAGCAGGCAAGTGAAAATTCTAGGTCAGTGGATCTCAATCCAGGGCAATTCTCACCCTTCCCCACTCCTTAGGGATAGCTGGCAATGTCTAGAGTCATTTGCGTTTGTAACAAATCAGAAGGAGGAGGTGTTACTGGCATCTAGTGGGTAGAAGCCAGAGATGTTATTAAATACCCTACAAAGCACAGGACAAAGAATTATCTGGCCCCAAATGCCAATGGTGCCACAACTGAGAAACCCTGATCAAGGGATTGTACATTCCCTGCTGAAAAAAGCAAACCCCTCACTCAGATTAAAAAAAATAAAACCCTTATAGGGAAATCTATTGACTCATTTATATTTTTATTCCCTATGGCATCTAGAAAAACATTTCTCTCATAGCAATAATAAAATGATAAAATAATAATGCTAGTAATAATAGCCAGCAATAATTGTAGAGTACAATACTATGTATTAATCACAGTGCCATGTTTTATAAGGATTGTTTTACTTCCTTAAAAATACTACAATCCGAGGCCAGAGGTAAACTTGGGGACCTTGAGCCAGCTTTTCTCATCTATCTGTGTAGTCTCCCCTGAAAGAAGATCTGGCTCCTCTTCTACTCATAATTCATACTCCTGAGAGCTATAAAATGTCAGTGCTAAATACTACCATTTATAAATGCCTTTTTGTGTATCAGGTGAACACTTTAATTTGTTTAATCCTCACAATACTCCATAAAATTATTCTCATGTTCAATTTATATTTGAAAAAACTGAGGCTTAAAGAAGTTAATTGTTCAATGTCCTTTCTACATAGAATACAAAGCAGCAAGCACTGGATTCTAACTCAGGACAGTTTCCAAAACTTACACCCTCTGCATGTTTCCAAATAAAATTATAGTCATTTTGGACACTTTTGCATTTTTCAATCTAGATAATCTTTACAAATAGATATGTTATGGGCTATTTTTTTAAGGAGTTTTCTTTCTTGCCCTTTCCACTTCAGGGACTATGTGCCTACATATATTTGCTATTTTTAGCACCTGGATCAGCTTCTGATAGTAACTTGGGTTTATTCAGTGATAGTCATTAAATATTTATTGATTGTCTCATATATGCAGACACTATTCTAGACACATCAGATACCACTGTGACTTGGACAGGCAGTGTCCCTTTGTTCAAGAACCTTGGGTTTGGTAGGGGTGATGGGTGACAAACATGTAAAGAAACATAAAAAATAAATTCAGGTACTGATGAGTGCAAAGAAGGAAACAATGAAAAATGTGGATCATGTACTAGCAGCACTAAAGGAGCCAGGGAAGTACTTCTGGGTTGGTAACAACTACATGGTGAGTAAATTGATGACAAGAACGTGACCATGTGAAAATCTAGGGGTGGAAGGTGGGAGTAAATGACTCAAACAGAAGGAAAAAACCAGCGCAAAGATCTGAACGCGAAAACAACCTTCTTGGGTTTGAAGGTGAGCCTTTGGTGAGCCTGCAAGTTTAGGAACAAGAGAGAGGTCAGTGAGATTGAGGGAGAGGAAGCCAGGCAGGTGGGCAGAATTTATGTCCTGCAGGTTTCATTGGCCAGGGGGACACTCTCAGTTAATGTTTCCATTAAGCTTAACCTTTATCAAAGACTTTAAAAAATAGAAAGTGTAATGTTTTTAAAGCAGAAATTTAATTAAATCACATTTAATTTTTTTTTGGATAACTTTGATAGACAACATGGCCAGTGCATGTGAAGCACTTTAGGAGTCCACAGGTAATTTCAGTTCTAGTCCTACCAGAAATGGGACAGAATCAATCAAAAGTGAATTTCACCTGAAAATAAAATGGATGAAAAGACTCTCTAGTCCATCCTCTCTCATAATGGTTGTTAATGGTCTTACAACCACCTTCATATATATATGTGCTTAGTTGCTTAGTCATGTACAACTCTTTGCAATCCCATGGACTGTAGCCCACCAGGATCCTCTTTCCATGGGGATTCTCCAGGCAAGAATACTGGAGTGGGTTGCCATTTCCTCCTTCATCACATATATATAGTATATTGCAAAAATGAAACATTCATTAGGATCCTAATATTCTGTTAAAGAATATTTGGGGATATTGATTCCTTCTATCTTTTATCAGAGCACTTAGATGGAATGTTGCAGTTTATTCATTCTCAGAAGTAACAAATAGTTCTTGATTTCTTTCCACGTACTTGATTTTCTCCCCATGTACTTTCATGTACTGTGTCTTCACATATATTCACCCTGTGTTTGAATATCCAAAATTTTATGCAATGGAGGATCCAAGAGGTTAAGTAGGATCACCTAGATCACACTGCTAGAAAGTGGTGGCACAGTGACCTAAGATAATATTGTCTCTTTCAGATCCAAGGGGTACCTGTATATAACTTGGTTTTAATACAATTTGTTTTCATGAAATATGTTTTCTATTTTACACATTGAAAAGTATTTTGAAAAGAAATTCATACATGGTACACCAAACTGTCAAAAAGTCTGCGGCACATAAAAAGTAAAAGTTTCTGCTCTAGATCCTGCATTATGTTCTTGAAATACAAAAGAGATAGTGACTAGGTCTCCATGGGCAAGGTCAGAGGAAAAGCTTCATGGAAATGATGACACCAAAGTTTGAAGAACCATGGAGCCAAAGGAGGGCAGAGCCAACAGCACGTGCATATTCAGGGAATGGTTCACACGGCTCCCAGAACTGGATCGTGGGGTGGGCAGTAGGGATTGGCAGTGGTCAACTGAGAGGACTTCAGCTCCAGATCATGGTTGACTTTATATGTCATATTTAATATGTTGGGCATTATCACGGGGCAGATGGAGAACTATCAAGGATTTTTAAGTAGGAGAATCGTAGTTTTGACATAATGTTTGATATCTTAATATAGAAACAAAGCTCTCTTCCTATAAGCTCATACAAAGACATGGGCACACAAATATGGAAATATCATCTGAAGCCCACCCTCACCTGACTTCTAGTCCCTCTTAACCCTAATCAGCTTTCTGCTTACCTTGATCCTGTGGACCAGAGGAGCAAACAGAAACACAAAGAGCTCCACAGTAGCCATGGAGTTCTGGAAAATCTTCCTTCGGTTATTTTCTTCTTCATCATTGGAGGTGCTTTGGCAAGGTTGCCCTGGAGAACCCTGGTTTTCAACCTGGTGGATGAAAGCACTGCTGCTGCCACCCCAGCTGGAACCTCGGTCTGTGCCCCCAAAACGCTCGCTGTTGCAGTCCTGTGGGGCCTCCAGGAGCATCCAATGCAGGGTATGAAGGAGCTTTGTCTCAGCAACACCCAGTTTATCCTGGTGTCCTGCATAGCACAACCACACAGTCAGGTTAAGGCAGACTCTGTGACCAGGACAATGATGTCAGCCTTGCATCTGGGAAGAACATCCTTGCTTTAAGGTTCTGTGGCTTGATTTCCTGGGAGACACTAACATTTCTCTGCACCACTTACAGCCACTGTTAGAAGGGTCCATTCTTGTTTGGGGACTTTCTAACTGGCTGCAGTCTTTGCAGAACAATATGCTGCCACAGGGAAAGAAACTGCATGCATCACATCTCTTCAGCCAGATACCCACATATATTTCCAAATAAAGAGCACAATGGTTAAGAATATTGGCTCTGAAGATAGCTACTCCATTTTGCATGCATGTGTGCTCATTACTCCCAACCTAGGGATCAAACCCATGTCTTCTGAGTCTCCTGCATTGCAGGTAGAGTCTTTATCCCCTGAGCCACCTGGGAAGACCTGGTGTGATTAGGAAAGGCCCCTCTATAAAGGTAACACTTGAGTAAAGATCCACATAAGGGGAAGGAACCAGATGGAGAAGAGCTTGGGATAGATGGCTAGGACATAATGCTATGTGGGAAAAGCAATCTGCAAAATAATCTAAGCAAGAAAAATAACACATATGTGCAGACATGCACACATACTCATAGTACTACAAAGTTGGGAAAAGATCTGGAGGGGAGCATGCCAAATGCATGAAGGTGGTTGCTTTAGACATTGGGAGGACTAAAGGACAACTCTGGTTAGAACTCATCTTGAATAGGTGAGAGGCCTTAGTTTCTCTATAATATTCTAATGTTCAAAAGGAAGACATATTCACAGTTTACTTGTAAAATGAAAAAAATTTAAAAAGGGAGCTAGTTCCCTCATTGGCAAAATGGAGATAACAGTGATATGAAACTAAGGGAGATTTTGTGAGAATTAATTGAGAATGTGTGCCAAGTGCCTGGGAAAGTAGTAATACAGGTTGCTATTGTGGGTGTTATTATGAGTGTTACCATGAATGAGGACAATGGTGTGTTATGAAGAAGAAATGCAGGTGCACCAACCTAACTTGTTCCTGTTTGACAGCAGGGTTGCAGTGCAGTGGAGGACATGAGGCAAAGCAGCTTGTACCAGTTCCCATCTGGAAATGCTCTGGATGGCTTCAGAGAGGGCTGGAGAGAGGCCATGCAGCTTGTTTTCTACTAACACTCGTTCAAAGGACTATAGACACCAAAAAAAAAAAAAATTAAATTAAGGAATTAGAGATTTTAATGGGTGGAAAAATAGACAAGGTATCGTATATCCTAAAAGATGCAAATCACTAGTCCAAATTCTTTAGAGAGCACTCACATTGCATTTCATTGTACATGTTGACATGAAATGAGTCAACGATAATTTCCTATCATCTACCCATTTTCAAACAGGCTTCCCAGTTGGCCTGCATGCTAAGTCACTTCAGTCATGTCTGACTCTTTGCAACCCTGTGGACTATAGCCCACCAGGCTCCTCAGTCCATGGGATTCTCCAGGCAAAAATACAGGAGTGGGTTGCCACATCCTACTCCAGGGGATCTTCCCAACCCAGGGATGGAACCCGCTTCTCTTATATCTCCTGCACTGGTAAGCAGACTCTTTTACCACTAGCGCTACTTGGGGCCAGATGGCGCTAGTAAATCAAGAGATAGAGGTTTGATCCCTGGATCAATAATATCCCCTGGAGAAGAAAATGAAAATCCACTTCTATATTCTTGCCTGGAAAAATCCCATGGACAGAGGAGACTGGCGGGCTCCATGGGGTCTGCAAAGAATTGGACTTTGACCACCTCATGCGAAGAGTTGACTCATTGGAAAAGACTGTGATGCTGGGAGGGATTGGGGGCAGGAGGAAAAGGGGACGACAGAGGATGAGATGGATGGATCGCATCACCAACTCAATGGATGTAAGTCTGAATGAACTCCGGGAGTTGGTGATGGACAGGGAGGCCTGGCATGCTGTGATTCATGGGGTCGCAAAGAGTCGGACACAACTGAGCAACTGACTGAACTGAACTGAGCACACCCATTTTAAGTTTTTGATCCAAAGTATATTGCTTGAATTATTAAATGATTTTTTACTTCCACTAAAATAAGCTCCCGTCAAAAAGAGTACAACACATTTAACTATATGAAGTATTTAGAAGTAGTATTTTCTAAAATGCTCTTGGATCATCTACAGGAGCTCTCCCTGCTGCAGATCAAGGTGAGATGTCTTTTGTAAAAGTATCTGGAGGGACAGAATTTTTGTGAATGTTCAACAAATGTTAAATAAGATAGACCTCTTATAAGAGATCTGACTTTGGGGTCTCTGAATTATTCCATGTGCCTAGCAATGACCTGGCAATGGGACACCCCTTATATAATGCCTAGAACCGTAAGATAGTTAATATACCTATTGAATAAAGAAAGAAAAGGAGGAAGAGAATAAGGGAAGGAAAGAGGAGGAAAATAAACCATTTTTTGGCTTTGTTCGTTTATTAAATCTTCTGTCCTGGCCAGTACTTTCAGCAAGCGAAACACCTACCCCTCCCCCCAGAACAAGTTTGACCTATTGAGTTGTTTTTTCCTTTTTGAAGGTGGAGGAAGATATTACTGTAGGGTGTTGGAGAAAGTGTAGTTACCAAATATTAGAACAAATTTAATAAACACTTGACTTGTATGAACAGAACCTGATTGCTACTTGATGTCCCAAATGGTCTAGAGAATTGTGTTCTCCACGATCCTAATACCAGTCCCAAGTGCTCAAGCTGTATTATTGGAATTATTAGGATATATAAGAAAAATATGAGTTAATACAGAGATTTTCCAAAGAAAGCTATTTACATTTGACTCAAGAAAAAAGATAAATTCACTTTCATAATGAAAGACATGCTAGGGAGTAAGGAGTTGGTGATGGACAGGGAGGCCTGGCATGCTGTGATTCATTGGGTCGCAAGGAGTTCTATCAGAGATGTAGTCTCTGGGAAAGGCAGATCCAAACACTTTAAAATTCCTCAGCCTTTGGTTCCTAACTATTCATTAAGTAAAGGGTGTATATGTTAGACATTAAAAAATTATAAAGAATTTATACTGTCTGGATGAATGCACTTTTAGAGGATGAGTTATATACCTTATAACCTCAAGAAGCTTTAGATACTTACTGTCATTTTCTTCTTAAATGTTACTAATATAACTTTTTGTCATTTTAAACCAGGGAAATTGTTTTCTATACGTATATCACTATCTATCTGCAGCTATGAATGTGACTTAGTTACTTGATATTATGTGACTACATTAAAATGTCAGACATATCTTTGCCAAGAAGAGAGAAAAGTCAGGGTTATTTTAAGCTAGTATAACTGTAAGCTTGGTTTGAGGAAGATTCAGAGATTTCAAGTGTCAAATTACTTTAACCTGAGCTTAGTAGAATAAATTCCATTAAAAAGTTAGATATAAAAAATATATGTGACAATTTGAAGAGCAGGAAATGCAATAAAATAAATTCCTATTTGAGTGTGTTTTGTACATATATTTGTGTGTCAGTGGGATGTTGAATCTTCCAGTTGGCTTCTGTAATAGTCAGTGGCCCTAACACATTTCAGAGCTCCTTACTAGAAGGTCATCTACTCTTTATCTGGTCATTTGCAAATATCATGGCAATATCCAAATAAGTAGGTTTCTACTTTTAAGCTATAATATATACAATGTGGGGCTTCCTTGGTAGCCCAGATGGTAAAGAATCTGCCTGGAATGCAGGAGACCCCAGTTCAATTCCTGGAGAAAGGATTGGCTACCCATTCCATTATTCTTGCCAGTAGGATTCCATGGACTGAGGAACCTGGCAGACTACAGTTCACCGAGTTGCTAAGAGTCAGACATGACTGAGTGACGTTCATTTTCATATACAATATAACGACCTTTATGTGAGCTCCAATTTTTAATGAAGTCTGTAAAAAAAACCCATTTTAATTTTGCTTCAGTTTTTCATCTTGTCCTCAGTTTGTAAAAAGACAATTTTTAAGTCATGAGATTCCCTTAGAATCTCAGGACAAGTGCACTCTATTTTGCATAAATATTAATAGCATTATTATAATTATTTCATATCATCCACTTTGGAGTTGTACAAAAAATGGAAGACATAAAAGTTCAATATTGCATATTACTTTGAGTAGTTCATAGGCTTGCATTTTATGAGCTTATACTACATAATATAATGTCTTGTTGACTTGATAACATTTCTCAATTTTGTTGATTAAGGATTTGACTGTTATACTTGCCCTCTGTCTCCTGATTCTCTGTTATTTCCCCACTCTCTCTTCTTCTGTTCTACTCCTCCCCACTTAGGGCCTTCAGACTCACTTTCCCTCTGCTCTTCTCTCAGCTATTCCTCAGTACCTTCCTTCAAATCTTTGTCCAAGGGTCACATAAGGAGGCAAACCTTATCTATCCACAGTTTCTAACATGAAAACTTCACCCTAGTGCTCTATAATTTCCTTTCTTGCTTAAATTTTGTCCATAGTATACATCACCACTTGGCTAGCTATCTATTTTATTTATTTGTGAGGGTCCCATACCCCTCCCAGTAGAATACAAACCCTTTATCTGTTTTGATTATTGCTCCATCTCATCATCTAGAACTGTGTCTGGCACATAGTAGGTACTCAGTAATGTTCGCTGAGTGAATTAACATGTATAGTAAGTACATTTAACATCATTCTTTCAAATTACCACATGACATATGGAAATACTCTTTAAATGATGAATATCACATACCACACAAGAGGCTTCATACTGCTTTCCCAGTTTAGGCCTCAAAAATGCACTGAAAAATTAAGAGAGATAATTGTTCTAAACACATGCAAAATTATTATTAGAGCATCCTTATGACATTTTTCAGTGGATAAGACATGCAAAAGTCAAATTTCATGCCTCCCTATGCCTTGTTTGTGACCAGGTGTTAAACAGCTGACATTTGCTTTTTTACGTGCAATTACATACATGAAAAAGGTGTGAATTTCTACATTTTCTGTATCAACTCTTATTCTGAAGACTTTTTATCTGACTGGATTCTACATTGCCAGTGGTCAGAAGTATTGCATTACTCATGTGTACAGTCTTACTCAAAACTGAAAAATGAACCCAGCTTGTGGGTTATGATTTTCAGAATCTAATTTCTTATCTGATAAATCTCTAACAACAAGAATAATAATGGAAACCTTGTTTCCTGTTTATTGGAATAGGTTTCAGGGTTTTTTGGCTTTTTTTTTGGAAAAAGAAAATTCTTATTAAAAATGAGTCTTCTCAGAGGCTTTAACCAGGAAGGTTACACTGGCTGGATCCGAGCAAAAATGGTTAACAAGTGGGCATAGCAGATATTCGACAAACAGGAGCTGGAAAAACAACAGGTCAACGGGCTGGAATTACAGCAGGAGACGGAAGGGGAATTGGACACAGGAGCACAACCAGTCATAATTATCTCCCCTAATTCCCCGCCCCCTCCTCCTAGGCTCTCTGCCCTCTCACCCCCTAAATAACGTATATTGCCAATCTGCTTGTCGTCAAACTTCACTGAAATATTTTTTTAAATGCGTGTTTTTAAGCGGGTTTGGAGAGCTTGCTTTCCAGCCTCAGAGAGGGAGCTGCAAGCTGTGCCGCGGCCTCAGCAGCAGCGACCACAACCCAGGCGGCCCCAGGAGCGCCCCCAGCCCTGGGCGCCCGCGGTGCGCCCTCTGCGCCCCTCACCTGGTTTGCCGCCACAGGAAGGTCTGGATGGGCAAGGGGATACCACGGCCGCTGTCTTGCTCCTGGCCCTCGGAGCTCTTCCTCTTCACCATGATGGTGGCTCCTGGGAGTCCTACTGCAGGACTCAGCGCTGGCTCCTCGCTAGCCGCTGCCCCCGCCTCTTCCTCCCTCTGCTCTCCCCAACTCTCATCCCCTCCTTCCCCTAGGCAGAGCAGACTCTCTCCGCCCTGATCCCCCGTCCCTCTCCCCTTCCCCCGCCCCTCCTCGAGCGTGGAACATGGCTGCAGGAGGAGGGGAGGGCTGGAGGAGCCGCGGAGCGAGGAGGGGGGCGCTCGGAGGAGCAGTCCGCCTCGCCGCCCCCGCGCCCGCTCCTTGCTTTCAGCACCTCCCACTGTGGACAGCGGCCCGCGCCGGACGCACGGGCGGGAGACCAGCGCAGGGGGCAGGTTGAGTAGACTTGGGATGGCCGAAAGGGTCCAAACTCCGCATCGCACGCAGGTCCCCTGCGTAGCCTCTTTAGCCCCCAGATTCCGGCTTCCTCCCTTCGGAACTGCACCCTAGGAGTGTACCCTGTCCTGCTTCCCAACCTTGGCATCTGAAGAACTGTCAAGGTCTAGGGAGGAGGAGCTTTGGGAAACCGCAGAGCAGTCACTAAGCCTGGCATCATTCGCACCTCTAGCAAGGAGGTCAGAAGTCCACCCTTGGGGTTTAGCAGAAGGAGCACATGAAAATTTTTAGAAGTGTAAACCAGAAAGGAAGCAAGCTTGGCAAGACAGAGAGAGAAAGCTTGAAAGTTCTGATGGGAGAATTTACTGTAAAATGGTAACCACAAAAAGTAACAATGCTTGTTCTGCCAAAGCAGAAATATTGCCAAACCAGCAAGTTACGGGTATCAATTATTACAACTAGAGAAAGAACATTTGAATCATGCTGTTAGAAAATGTGGTTTATTGTTTATAGTCCCTTAGTGAACTTGGGTGACTCTATCTCATTGATAACTGCCATTTTACTTAAGTTGTCATAGTCAAAGCCCTATACAACAGTTTATAAGTGGATTTTTAGATGTTTTATCTGGTAGTAAAACAAGTAGGGATGGGGTCAAGTGAAGCAGTTTGAGTAAAAAATTCATTGCTGTGGATTCAAATATTTGCAAGTGAACAGAGCCACACACCATTTTGAACAAAGATACTGGTGTGACCCATGAAATGGAGAATCAGAAACCCCAAAGCCTAATCTCAACAGATAGAAATAGTTTCTGTTAACCACATGTGTGTCTACTTCATATAGAGAGAACTATACTGCATTTATTGGTATTTTCAGTTTTCATTTAATTTATTGAACTTTTTTTTACCATCATCGGACAAATAATTTTATAATTAGTATCAGCAGCTCTGTCAGGAGGAAAAAGATAACAATGATGTTTTATAACGAGTAATCTCATTTCTTAGAATTATAATCATGCTTTCTTCAATAATTCACAAATACTTTCCATTGCTTAAGTCAAGTGCATATGTGCTCAGTTGTGTCTGACTCTGTGCAGCTCCATAGATTATAGCCCGCCAGGCTCCTCTGTCCCATGGAATTTTCCAGGCAAGAATATTGGAGTGGGTTGCCATTTCCTCCTCCAGGGAATCATACTGACCCAGGGATCAAACTTGAGTCTCCTGCATCTCCTGTATTAGTAGGTGGATTCCTTACCACTGAGCCACTTGGAACTAGGACAAACAAAGGAAACTTAGAGATTATCTACCTCTACTTCCAAATTTGACTGATAAGGGTAATGAGGCCTAGAGTTATAAATGACTTTCTAGCTGGCTAATGCTAGATCCCAAAGGAGAAGGAATCTTCATGATTCTTGACACAGAACTTTTTTTTTATAGTGCTGTGCTTAGTCACTCAGTCATGTCCGACTCTTTGCACCCCATGGACTGTAGCCCGCCAGGCTCCTCTGTCCATGGGGATTCTGCACGCAAGAATACTGGAAGGGTTGCCATGCTCTCCTCCAGGTTTCTTTTATAGGCTAGATGCTAAATAGGTTTTCTTTCTTGTGTCGACTCAGATCAATTGGTAAGGCCTTTCTGTTGTGAAAGACTGTGAAGTTAAAGCAGGTACTTTAAGACAAACCTGCTATTATTGATTTGTGCTGTCTGCTATGTGAACAGCATGGGGGGAATAACAAATGTTTGTTATGTCTTTTCAAAACTCTTCTTTATACACAATCCTTGAGGCTAAACTTTCAATATTTCTTCTGATTTGCTTGTAGCTGCCATCACTAACAATGTTACTTATGCTGTCAAAGGTTTTCTACTCTAAGAGAGGTAATATGTCTCAGTGGGCCAAATTTAGATTTGATCACTAGGAAATATGTTAGTCTCAGTGTTGGGATCTTCATTGAGTTTTCTTGAATTGTTTCTCAATTTCTCATGTTGCTAAAAGTCTCTGGCTTCTGCGTTATTACCACATGGCCTGTCTGACTAGGATCTCAAAGCTGCCAGGGCAGGACTAAAGCTCTGAGTACAGGTTAACTCCAGTTTTGCTCTTCTTGAAATCATCTTTTAATATGAATCTTGAAATAAAGAAAAATAGATTCTAAATAGTTTATTCATATTTACTGAGTCTGTTTCATATGCCAAGCACTAATTTATATAGATTCCTGGCCATAAGAAACTCACAGTATTGAAGGGAAGACAGGCAAAGAAAAGTGTACAATTGGAGACATGATACAAATTCAATTATAAACAAAAGGACAAGACATAAAATATAGGCAGGAATAAGATGGAGAAAGGTTATGTACAGCAGGCTATAACATTTGGTTAGGATAGGAAGACTTTAATAGGGCAGTAGATGGGGAAACAGTAAAAACAGTGTCAGACTTTATTTTTTTGGGTTCCAAAATCACTGCAGATGGTGACTGCAGCCATAAAATTAAAAGACGCTTACTCCTTGGAAGAAAAGTTATGACCAACCTAGATAGTATATTCAAAAGCAGAGACATTGCTTTGCCGACTAAGGTCTGTCTAGTCAAGTCTATGGTTTTTCCAGTGGTCATGGATGGATGTGAGAGTTGGACTGTGAAGAAAGCTGAGCACCGAAGAATTGATGCGTTTGAACTGTGGTGTTGGAGAAGACTCCTGAGGGTCCCTTGGACTGCAAGGAGATCCAACCAGTCCATTCTGAAGGAGATCAACCCTGGGATTTCTTTGGAAGGAATGAAGCTCCAGTACTTTGGCCACCTCATGCGAAGAGTTGACTCATTGGAAAAGACTCTGATGCTGGGAGAGATTGGGGGCAGGAGGAGAAGGGGATGACCCAGGATGAGATGGCTGGATGGCATCACGGACTCGATGGCTGTGAGTCTGAGTGAACTCCGGGAGATGGTGATGGACAGGGAGGCCTGGCATGCTGTGATTCATGGGTCGCAAAGAGTCAGACATGACTGAGCGACTGAACCAACTAATTAACTAAAGACTTCATATCCATTTAAAAATGAGTGATATGACTAGAATGGAGAGCTTATTTGAAATAGGCAAGATTGCATGTGGACATCTAATTATGAATATTAGGAAAATATCCTATGAGATCCTGAACTAAGGATGTGACAATAGAGCTAGAGATAAGGAGATGGTGGACTTGCAGAGGCAGAATAGATAGGACTTGATAACAAAGTGGGCATGAGGAAAGAAAAATATCACAGTAGTTAAAACCTTAGGAGTTCAGCCAAAAAAATAGTTTAGTTATAACGCCCTGGGAAAGGTTCTTCACCAAGGTTTTCAATTAATAGTACTTTCTCCATAGACATGTTGTGAAATTAATGTTAACACTTGTAAAGAATTTAAGACAGTCCCTGAACTATACTAAGCCTTCAATAAACATCAATTGAAACTCTAAATTTTCTATTTTGAGCAACTGAGTAATGATGATCTCACTCAAAGAGAGAAAAAGTTGGCAAGGAGAATCACGTTCTTATTTTATGAGTGTGTGTGGGTGCATTAATGAATTTTCCTTGAGTATCTATTGGCAATTCCAATGGATATCATGAAGAGACAGCTAGAACTATGGATACAGCACTCAGAAAAGTTAACGGTGTAGGATGGATTAACATGATAGAAAAGGTAGTTGAAACTATGGAACTATCAATATGTGAAGTAATTCAGGTGAACACACAGAAAGAGAGAGAAAAAAAAAAGATCCCAGTTTGGAAGTATAGGGGACATCAATTTTAGTTTTTTGTCACAAAAGATGTTTCTGAGAGGTAACAGCATAGGGTAGGGTAGGCAAAATTCTAAGATGGCTCCCAAGATTCCTGCCCCCTGGTAAACATCTTCTTCAAGTTTTTCATTAAAAAACATACTATCTTAGGTGCTGCAGTGAAACAATTTGTATACCCTTAAAATTAAAAAAAAAATTATTGATAGGCTTTATTTCTCAGAGAATTTTGGTTTAAAGAAGAATTTGGACAGAAGGTATAGAGGGTTCTCATCTATTCTGTCTTTTTCAGCCCACAGTTTCTCTTGCATTGATGTGGTACATTTGTTTTATTGATAAGCCAATTTGATAGGTTATTATTAACTGAACTGATAGTTTACATTAGAATTTACTCTTTATGCTGTATAGTTGTTTAGGTTTTTCTAAATAATGTCATCTTCCATCATTAGGGAGAAGGCAATGGCACCCTACTCCAGTACTCTTGCCTGGAAAATCCCATGGACGGCGGAGCCTGGTAGGCTGCGGTCCATGGGGTCGCTAAGAGTCAGACACGACTGAGTGACTTCACTTTGACTTTTCAGTTTCATGCATTGGAGAAGGAAATGGCAACCCACTCCAGTGTTCTTGCCTGGAGAATCCCAGGGACGGGGGAGCCTGGTGGCCTGCCATCTATGGGGTCGCACAGAGTCGGACATGACTGAAGCAACGTAGCAGCAGCATCCATCATTGTGATATGCAGAGTAGTGTCTTGCTTTAAAAATTCTCTCTCTTCTACCTATTCATTCTTTCCCATGCCTCCCCAACCTCTGGCAACAACTAATCTTTTCACTGTCTCTATAGTTTTACTTTTCCTAGTATGTCTTATAGTTGGAATAATATAGTGGGTAGCTTTTTCAGATTAGCTTCTTTCACTTAGTATTTAAGTTTCCTCCTTGTATTTTTGTAACTTGATAGTTCATTTCTTTTCATGGCTAAGTAACATTCCATTTGTACCACTGTTTGTTTATCCTTTTTGTTTTTTTGGCCACACCGAACAGCTTGTAGGATCTTAGTTCCTCAACCAGGGATCGAACCTGGGTCTTGGCAGTAAAAGTGTGGAGTCCTAAGCATTAGACCATCAGGGAATTCCCCATCCATTCATCTACTGAAGGAACACCTTGGCTGCTTCCCATCCTTGGCAATTATGAATGCAGATGTCATACACATTGTGTGTGCAGGTTTTTGATAGATGTAAGTTTTCAACTCATTTGGTAAAATCCCCTGGAGTGTAATTGTTGGACTATATTTTAAGACTGATTATCTTTGTAGGAAACTGTCAAGCTGTCATTCAAAGTGTCTGTACCATGGAAATTTTTAAAATAAGAGATTTGGAAATGCTTATGGGCCAAAATTAAAGGGTCATTTTAGAAGAAAATGCTGGATATATTTGAGAAAGAATAGTTAACAAAGTTCTGAAGCACAGCTGGAATCATCATTCTTTGGTGGAAGAGTAATTCCTAAGAAAGGAGATTAAAAGGAAGAATTGTAGAGGCTAACTTAGAAGGAAAAGAGGAAGAATGAGAATATGAGAGATCTCAGTCTTGATGGCCTGTATAAAGCTGTGAACTAATCAATTAGGTCCTTTTTAAAGAATGATATTAAGTAGAAAAAGCTGGATACCTGTCAGGAAAATATTGATAGCAGTCTTGTTATATGTCATTGAGTACTTCTTATATGTCCAGGTTTGTTTTAAGTATATCAATTAATTGATCCAAAAAACTAAGAAGAGAAAAATGAGATACAGAAAGGTTACATAATCTGCCTGAGGTGACACAGTAAAAGTGCTAAAAGAAACTGTGAAGTCTGGCTTCAAAGTTATACTGTAACTTTCTATTACAGTCTTGAGTATTGTGAAGTTGTCAGGGTTTGGAAGAAGTGCTATGAATTATGCAAGTGAGAGCTGCTTAAGGACATGTAAAAGAACTCTGCTAATCATTCTTAGAAGAAGAAGAGCTAATGGTCCTTTCCATTCCCAAATCCCCTTAAGGTAATGAGTCATATGGAGGTGGAAAAAAATATATAATAAGCACTGTAAAGATCTGTTTTCAAAATAATATTTTAGTGGAGAATTAAGATTACCATGATGGCTTACTTCTCATACCTCACTGAAAACCTCCAAACATTTCTTGCCTTTGGGTAAGAGATCTGCCTTCCCTGCATGGCTTTCTCTACTTTGCTTTCTTTAATTCAGAGGAAGAAACCAAAGAACTAAGTTAATTTGATTAATCATACCACTGAAATTAACAAACTACTCCATGATAATCACTTCTTATGTTATCATCTCACTGTGTAAGGCACTGAATTGAACGTGGAGCTTTCCCAAAGATGGCACCCAGTGATAGAGTGGCTTTGGGTCAGAAGAAGAATCTGGCTACAGGGCTTTAGGAAACATGTGAGAGGGCACTGCAGAAAGATCCAGACAGATGTAACCAAATGTATGTCAGCCTTGAAGGTTATCCTCTCTTTTAAATGGAAGGGCAAATTTTAATAGCGGCCCAGTGCCAAGTTGTCAGATAAGTGTATAAATAAACATTATTTGCAAATAAACTGAGCAGAGAAGAACAGTCTGGATTTTGGAAAATATTGCTTTAGTAAGCAGAATCCAGAATGCTGTGTAAGTATCTGAGAGTTAGTAGTAATATTAGCACTCGTAGTAATTAATAAAAACAGTTTTGGCAAGAGCCCGCTGTTACTCTGCAGCAACTCACTAGAATTTAAGATGAGGCATGATTGCTGTGGTCATGTGTCTATCAGTCAAAGTGTACAATGAATATATTGATGCTGCAGTTTTGGAATTTGAGGGGAGAGACCATACTTACTTTAAGCCCACACTCATTATGCAGGAATGGATATAGCCCAGGTGTCTTGGGCACTGTTAGCCCAATAGCTGCTGTCTCTGAGGAGAACAGTCCCAGTGGTCCTTCAGTGAGCAGAGCAAAGCTCCAAAGCCCAAGTTCATGCTTTTCTGAGCTCCTTACTCTGGATTGCAAGGTTCTCCATGACGGACCTCATTACACACAACTCTAACCACTCCACTTTGCCCTATGTTTACTAGCCCTTCAAGAATCTTATACCACTGGTCTGTCTTCTTCTATATCTTTACAAGGCTGGCACCTTTTCACCATTTAGGCCTCAGTCCAAGTATAACCTCATCATTTAAGACTATTGATTAACCTGCCTGAAATTGTCTTCCCTATCCTGTTCCAGAAAGCTATTATTTTCCCCTGTTTTTTTGCTTCATAAAATTTATCATTCTCTGAATGTTGTATCTATGTTTTAAGGTTTGTCTGTTTCATCTACAGGATAGCAAGAGAATCTCTAAGATATTCAGGGATAAATCCAACAAAAATAGTTGATGCCATTGTGGAAAGGATACCATAAATTGTTCAAGGCATAGAGACTGGCAAAAATACCATGTTCCTAGGTAGGGAGAGTCGTTTTTAAATGATATTTTGTTATTCTTTTAAAAATGAGCTATCAAGCTATGGAAAGACATAGAGGAGCTTAAACACATATTACTAACTGAAAGAAGCTGATGTGAAAGGCGATAAACTGTATGACCTCAGCTATTTGTCATTTGCTATGGAGACAGTGAAAATATCAGCGGCTGCCAGAGGTTGGTGAGGGAGGGGAGACAGATGGGCAGAACAAAGAGGATTGTTCAGACAGTGAAAATACTCCATACACTATTATGATGACGAATACATGTCATTATATATTTATCCAGAACCATAGAATGTGTGACATCAAGAGTGAACTGTAAGGTAAACTATGGATTTGGAGTGATAATAATGTGTCAGTGTCGGTTCATTAATTTAACAGATATCCCACTCTAGTAGGGTATGGGGGATATGGATAACAGGAAAAGCTATGTAGGTTTGGGGGCAGTGGAAAAATGAGAAATCTCTCAACTTTGTTGTAAATCTAAAACTGCTCTAAAAATAAAGTCTTCTAAAAAGTCTTGTAATACTATGTTTTGCCAAGAATAGAACTGCCAGCAAGGACTTAATTTATAAAATAATTTTAGAGACTAATGTGGCAATATCTAGGAAAATTAAAATATATGCACAAAATTCCTGAAGTAGACTTTGGAGGATATATCACTTCTATGAACAAAAAGATAAGGACAATAATTACTCATCACAACAATATTTTGGTAGTAAATTCTCAGCATCCTATGCATATCCATGTATAGGAGGATAAATTAGCTATGACATAGTCACATGATGGAATAGTACTATATATAGGATTTAATGTGTATAGAGTTCCATGTATCAACATGGGGAACTTTCCAAAATACAGTGCTGAATGAACGAAAAACGTGCAGAATTATGGTAATAATAACATCACAAAATAATTCTATATATATTATTTATAGGCAGGTATAATAACATAGTGAATATGTTTGACATCATCATTATTGTTTCACCGAAAATAGGGCCTGAAATAATGGTTTACATGTTGCCTTTTTCTGGGGTGTGCAATTCAAGGGGGTAGGAGTGAACTAAAAATAGACAAGCTAGGGAAGGAGGAAAGCTAACAGGATGGTGCATTACCAAGCTGAGTACTACCTTGTAACAGGAGCAACTGACTGCTTGATCTGGAAACTGTTCTCTGAGAACCTGCTTCTCAGAATAACTGCTTGTCAAGAGAGTGTATCTACAGAAGGAAGTGAGAAAAGTGTATCTGGAAGTTTGGTTTGCTCTAAGGAGTATTAGTTCCTTTGAAATAGGGAAGAACAAATCTGACTCCATATGAGATCTGTTTCTTTCACTTTAATCTTCATTTTCTGTTGCTTTTGCTTTGCGTTAAGAATGTCGCCGATAGCTGGAAATACACAGGATGGCCCGTTCTCAAGCCTCTGACCATTAAAACTATAACACTTTTCCATTCATATAGAGATAAAAAAGTGCAGAACAGAGAATAACAATTGTCTTGTTGGAGGTTTACAAGAATGTTGTGACCTGACCTATGTGGACAGCTGCAAGAACAAAGGATTCCTACATCAGGAAGTTTCTAACAACCAACTATGTCCCTCCCTCAACTTGTTTAAAAAAAATTATTGGAGTTTAGTTGCTTTACAATGTTGTGTTAGCTTCTATTGTACAGCAAAGTGGATCAGTTATACATGTACATAGTCCCCTCCTTTTTGGATTTCCTTCCCATTTAGGTCAGCACAGAACATTGAGTAGAGCTCCCTGTACAATACAGTCTGTTCTCATTAGTTATCTATTTTAGACACAGTATCAATAAGATATATATGTCAATCTCAGTCCATCCCATCCCCTCCTTTCCCCCTTGGTATCCATATGTTTGTTCTCTACTTCCTTAAAAAAGCTCTGCTGAAAATTCTTCGAGCTGAGGGTTTTGGGAAGGGGCATGAGCCTCTCATCCTCTTGCATGGCACTGAGATAAACCTTCCTCTGCTCCAGACTTTGATATTTCAGTGTGTTTGGGCTCACTGTGCATTGAGCACACAGACTTGTACTCAGTGATACCTTCACACACTCCCTGGACATGTATGTGTGGACACAGAGAGGCTCCTGCAGCATCTGATGCTTCAGCATCCAAAAGGATTTCTGGATTATGAGTTGTGTATGTGGCGGGGGCACCAGTCAAGATAAAGTTGGCAAGAGTCCAAATAGTATTGGTCTCTGCAGAAGTGATTAGAGCTTGAACAAGTGGTCGCTGGCTCTAGAAACAGGTGAGGCCAAGAGGATTCAATATGGCACTTAAGAAATGATAACCACTATTCATTCTTAAAAGCAAGGACTCTGAAACCTGGGTCCTTCCTGGATTCAAATACCAGCATTGCAGCTCACAAGCCATGTAATATTGAAAATACCACTTAACGTCTCTGGGAGTCAGTATCTTCATCTGAAAAACAAGAATAACAAGCATAACTACTTTGTACAGCTATTGTGAGGATTAAGTTAAATTAAATGAATCAGTATAGTTTCTGATTCTAACTGTTGCATAACCAGTGATTAGTCTGAATTTTCATGGCATGGAACGACCATTTTATTGGGCTCATGATCCATGAGTCAGGAATTTAGGAAGTCTCAGTGGGGTAGTTCTCCTTTAGAGTCTCTCACGCAGTTACAGGTAGTCATGAGCTGAGACTGTAGTTATTTGAAAACTTAAATGGTCTAGATGCCGAAGACAGCTCGCTTACATGGCTAACAGTTGATGTTAGCTGGGAGTTCAGCTCAGGCTGTCCATTGGAGCAAATAGGCACAGCCTCTCCTGAGTGTCAGTCTCTGGGTAGCTGGATTTTTTACAGCTCACTTCATCCAGAGAGCATCCCACGAGAACCAGGTAGAAGCTGCCTAGTCTTTTGTGATCTAGCCTCAAAAACCATGTAGCAATACTTCTGATGCAGTCCATAGGTTATAGGTAAGTCACTAAGTTTCCTCCAAATTGAAGAGGTAGCAACATAGATTCCACCTCTCAATGGGAACAGTGTCAAAGAATTTGCAGCCGTCTTTCAAAATAACCACAATAAAAGTATAGTACTCGGAACAGTGCCTGTTCTACTCTATCATTGGTATTATTCTTTGGATGTGATGCCATAGGCTTTTAGCCTTTTAAATGAACTCTTCTGTTGCTTAGCCTTTTTACTTGATTTTATAATCCATGATATTTCTTCATGGAGTGACACTGGGGAAGATGGACAAACAACAATGCTGATAATTATCAGAGCTGGTATTATATAAACCTTGCAATTATGTGGAGAAAATGACTAGAGCATTTTCATTTAATTTTTTCCTTGCCACTTGGTATCTTGTTAGTCAACACATCCCTGAAGCACAGGGTGAGATGGCTCATTATCACTCGCTGCTGCTTGTGGGGGATGGGGGTGAACGCTAGCTGCTAACATCACTTGAGAATCCACTTTTTTGAAATCACAACACATGAATGATCAGTCCCTTAATAGATCAGATTTCTGTTTTAACTTTAATTCATGCCAACCCTCTGATTCCTATCAATTGTCTGACAGCTCTGTTTCAAGAACGCAAACATCTGTTTCTTCTACAGCTTTAAGACAGGAAGAAATAAGTACCTTGTATTTCAAGTACATTTCAATATCTTAAAGCCTATTTTTGCTTGTTTCTAGTTTTATAAACAATCACATGTCTTTGGCTGAAAGAGTAGGAAAGCTTCCTGATACTAGAAGTCATATCTGCTGAGTCACTGTGTATTTATTTTAATTTAACATAGGTATGTTGAATATTTAAAATATTTTCAATTCTCAGGCTTCATTATTATACAGTTTGTTATATTGTGATGATGAAAATATTTATATTTTTACTTTATATTACGCTGCAATGTAATGAAGGAAGCTTTATTTTTTTTAAGGTGGAAATGCTGAGCAGCCCCTTAGAAAACTGTTCTTCAATTTAATTTTCCATCTGAAGTATATGATAAAATATTTTTTAAAATCTTTTATACCACCAATCTTAGAATGAAGAGATTCATGTTTTCTTACAGTCTAAACCATTTCTGCACAGGAACCAATTTTGAAGAAAAATTTGTTCACTTTAGAAAGCATGTCCTTTTAAAATGCAGAAAATGCAGTATCTGCACTTAATAGTCTATGGATATTTTCTTGCTAATAAAAGGTTTGTTTGTGTGTAACTGGCCAAGCTTCAGAAATAGCTTAATCTGTGTGCCCGGTAATTTGTAATAATGGGCATAGGTGTGAGGGAACCTGTCAATGCTGGGCTCCTTAGGAAATAAGCAGGGAGAAGCAGTCTCACTGTAACACTTCTCCATACTGCTGTGTCACTGCTTTTACCCCTTGTTCCATCTGTTCTCTGGTTCAAGGTGGGAATCTGTCCCCAACTCAGTCATGAGACAGCAGCACAGACCCCAGACCCTGACCCGCCCCTGCAGAGAGAGCTTTCTCTGTTCCCCAGTGAATACCATTATTTCTTGCACCCCAACTGCATCTGGGAATCTGCTTGCAGAGAACCCAGCAACGTGACCTTGGGCAGCACTTCCTCCCCAAAGGAAGGGAATCCAATTTGCAGATATGTTTGCAACTTGATTTAAAATGCTATCAAACTCTGACAGCTCATGATATTCTCTTTAAAAAAAAAAAAAGGTAAATGGTCACCATTGATCAAATACTTTAATTTTTCTTTATTTTCAGCATAATCATTCCTATTGATGGAACCAAGATCAGCCTAGCCTGCCCAAGACCCTCTTGGGGATTCATTTCACGCGGCACTTCTGAGCTACAGGTACAGCAAAACTCAGCTCTTCTCCTGTTTCCCGATCCAAAATGTTTTGCATCTGGATCAATAACCTTTTATCTGATCAAGAAATAAACTATACATTTATCAACCCTAGTGCTGACTGATTGAATTCTAGAAGAAGTTGATAGATTTCTTGAAACCATTGGTTTTCAATTTTGGTGATTAGAATCTTACCAGTGGAGCTTAAAAATATTAATATCTGGATTCCATCCTTGATCAATTAAATCAGATCACTGGGGAGAGGAAAATGTGCAAATGTTTTTACAATTTTGCAGGTGATTTTAATGTCCAAACTGGATGAAGAACCACTGTACTCTAATCTAACTAAAGTAAAAATATGCATGTATTAAACTATATACACATGAGTGTTCAGTCATGTCTGATTCTTTGCCAACCCAAGGACTGTAGCCCACTAGGCTCCTCTGTCCATGGAATTTTCCAGGCAATAATACTGGAGTGGGTTGCCATTTCCTCCTCCAAGGGATCTTCCTGACCCAGGGATGGACCCTGCATCTCCTGCATTGTCAGGTAGATTCTTTACCACTGTGCCATCTGGGAAGCCCATATTAGACCATAAACAAAAACTTAAAAGGGCTTAAAGACTTAAATGTAAGACATGATACCATAAAACTCCTAGAAGATAGTGTGGACAAAACATTCTCTGACATATATTGGACCAATGTTTTCTTAAATCTCCCAAGGCAATAGAAATAAAGCAAAAATAAACAAATGAAACCTAATCAAACTTAAAAGCTTTTGTACAGCAGGAAACCATAAACAAAATGAAAAGACAACCTACAGATTAGGGGAAAATATTTGCAAATGGTGCTACCAACAACAGCTTAATTTCCAAAATATACAAATAGCGTATACAACTCAGTAGCAAGAACAATGAAACAACCCAAATGAAAAATGAGCAGAAGATCTAAGTAGACATTTCTCCAAGAAGACATAAAGTTGACCAACATGAAGAGATGCTCCACACTGCTAATTATTAGAGAAATGCACACTGAAACTACAGTGAGGTGCCACCTCATACTGGTCAGAACGGCCATCATTAAAAAGTCTGCAAATAACAAATGCTGGAGTGGGTGTGGAGAACAGGGAACCCTTCCCCACTGTTGGTGGGAATGTAAATTGGTGCAGTTAATGTAAATTGGTGCAGTTACTATGGAAAACAGTATGAAGTTTCCTCAAAAAGCTAAATATAGAGTTGCCAGTTGACCCAGCAATCCCACTCCTGGGCATATAGCCGAAAGACGAAACTATAATTCAAATAGATACATGCACCCCTATGTTCATAGCAGCACCATGCACAATAGTCAAGACATGCAAATAACTTAAATGTCCATCAAAAGATGAATGGATAAAGAAGATGTGATAAGTATATACAACGAAATACTGCTACTGCTACTGCTAAGTCACTTCAGTTGTGTCCAACTCTGTGCGACCCCATAGATGGCAGCCCACCAGGTCCCCAGTCCCTGGGATTCTCCAGGCAAGAACACTGGAGTGGGTTGCCATTTCCTTCTCCAGTGCATGACAGTGAAAAGTGAAAGTGAAGTTGCTCAGTTGTGTCTGACTCTTAGCGACCCCATGGACTGCAGCCTACCAGGCTCCTCCGTCCATGGGATTTTCCAGGCAAGAGTACTGGAGTGGGGTGCCATTGCTCAACCATAAAAATAAAATAATGTCATTGCAGCAACATGGATGGACCTGGAGATCATCACACCAAGTGAAGTCAGAGTCAAATAGCATGTGACACCACTTATAAGCGGAATCTAAAATATGACACAGATGAAATTATCTGCAAACAGAAACAGACTCACAGACATAGAGGACAGACTTGCATTTGCCAAGGGGGAGGGGAATGGGGTAGGGATATATTGGGGTTTGGGATTAGCAGATGCAATGATTATATGCAGAATGGATAAACAGCAAGGTCCTAAATGTATAGCACAGGGAATTATATTCAATATCCTGTGATAAATAATAATGGAAAATAATATGAAAAATAATGTGTGTGTATATATATATATCTAAATTACTTTGCTGTGCAGCATAAATTAACACAACATCGTAGATTAACTATACGTCAATAAAATAAATTGAAAAAATATTTACATATATTCATATATATTGTATATATTATAGTCATATAATGTAGAAAAGGTGACTACATTAAAAAAATGAAAAAAAGAACTCTAACAAATATGATTAATGAAGAAAGTAGTGTTTATCATAGAAAAACCAGAAAAAAATGCCATAAATGAAAACACAATCCTCTAACTTCTGCCTTCAAGGTTTTGATCACCATTTGATCATGGACTAGGCATCATCCAAAATAAATTGGATGGCTAGTAATAATCAATGGTCTTTACTCTCTGTGAGAAATAATTCAAAATCTAATTTGACTACTTTGATATTTTTAAAACATGCCCACTCTTACACAGATATGTAAATTTTAATGAGGTTTTGATCAAAAATTTCATGGCTCTATATGAGTCTTTACATATTGTTGGGAGGGGGAAAATGCTACATGGATCATCTAGTATGTTTTATTTTGAGCTTATTTGGTTGGACGAAAGAGACATATTTAGACTAGCTTAAACAGAGGGACACGTGACTCTCATAAACACAGAAGTTGTGTCTGGGCCTCACTGAAGGGGAATTAGGTGAGGACAAGGGCGTGACAAGGACCAGACCATCAGTTCAGGCTATAGCCCCATAGTTAGTGAGACTTGGCTACACTCTGTAGGTCTGCCCCACCCTCCCACCCCAACGCCACCATCCTTTTGCCTAGGGTTTAGCCGTCTTCAACTTGCAGTGTCCTTAGTGGTTCCACAAACTATGATGGAGCTGGGAGGAGAAAGATCATGTTCTAAACCATGATTATTTATGACAGCAGGAACTGTGGACAAAGCGGGCAGACCCTCTTTGAATCTCTGGGAGAGTCAGGCCATGAGTGACTGCTTCAGAATAAGAGGACAGCAGAGAAGTCAGCTGCCTAGTCTTCTCAAATATGAGAGGCTCCATCCGGGTGTGGAACAAGAAGTCTGGACTTGGGGTTAGAAAACCTGTTCAACTAGACTTCTTTCATTAACTAGCTGTCTTCTGTATAATACAACACTATTTTATATCAATTTTCACTACAGAAAATGTGGCAAGAGTATATACCCCACAGGATTGATTTAAAGGACTAAATAAATAGTTGAAAAACCTTTCTTCACCAGATGGTCAATACTGAACTCAGATTGATTATATTCTTTGCAGCTGAAGATGGAGAAGTTCTATATAGTCAGCAAAAACAAGACTGTGGCTCAGATCATGAACGTCTTATTGCAGAATTCAGACTTAAGATTGAAGAAAGTAAGGAAAACCACTAGACCATTAAGGTATGACCTAAATCAAATCCCTTACAATTACACAGTGAAAGTGACAAATATATTCAAGGGATTAGATCTGATAGAACTATGAACTGTGAACATAGCCTGAAGAACTATGAACAGAGGTTCTAATATTGTACAGGAGGAAATGATCAAAACCATCCCCAAATAAAGAAATGCAAAAAGACAAAATGGTTGTCTGAGGACTTACAAATAACTGAGAAAAGAAGAGAAGCTAAAGGCAAAGGAGAAAAGGAGAGATATTCACCTGAAGGCAGAGTTTCAAAGAAGAGCAAAGAGAGATAAGAAAACTTGGCTAAGTGATCGATGCAAAGAAATAGAGGAAAACAATAGAATGGGAAAGACAAAAGATCTCTTCAAGAAAATTAAAGATACTAAGGGAACGTTTCATGCAAAGATGGGCACAATAAAGGACAGAAACGGTATAGACCTTACAGAAGCACAAGATATTAAGAAGAGGTGGCAAAAATACACAGAACTATACAAAAAAGATCTTCATGACCCAGATAACTACAATGGTGTGACCACTCACCTAGAGCCAAACATTTCCTTGAGTATGAAATCAAGTGGGTCTTAGGAAGCGTCACTACTAACAAAGCTAGTGGAGGTAATGGAATTGCAGCTGAGCTATTTCAAATTCTAAAAGATGATGCTGTGAAAGTGCTGCACTCAATATGCTAGAAAATTTGGAAAACTCAGCAGTGGCCACAGGACTGGAAAAGGTCAGTTTTCATTCCAATCCCAAAGAAAGGCAATGCCAAAGAATGCTCAAACTACTGCACAATTGCACTCATCTCATACGCTAGTAAAGTAATGCTCAAAATTCTCCAAGCCAGGCTTCAACAGTATGAACTGAGAACTTCCAGATGTTCAAACTGGGTTTGGAAAAAGCAGAGGAACCAAAAATCAAATTGCCAGCATCCATTGGATTATAGAAAAATCAAGAGAATTCCAGAAGAACATCTACTTCTGCCTCATTGACTACACCTAAGCCTATGACTGTGTGGATCACAAGAAACTGTGGAAAATTCTTAAAGAGATGGGAATACCAGACAATCTTACTTGCCTCCTGAGAAACCTGTATGTAGGTCAAGAAGCAACAATTCAAACCAGACATGGAAAAACAGAATGGTTCCCAATTGGGACGGGAATACGTCAAGGCTGTATATTGCTGCCTTGCTTATTTAACTTATATGCATAGTATAACATGTGAAATGCCAGGCTGGATGAAGCACAAGCTGGAATTAAGATTGCAGGGAGAAATATTAAGAACCTCAGATATGCAGATGACACTACCCTTACGACAGGAAGTGAAGAGAAACTAAATAGACTTTTGATGAAAGTGAAAGAGGAGAGTAAAAAAGCTGGCTTGAAACTCAACATTCAGAAAACTAAGATCATGGCATCTGGTCCCATCACTTCATGACAAACAGATGGGGAAACAAAACAGTGACAGACTTTATTTTTTGGGCTCCAGATTCACTGTAGATGGTGGCTGCAGCCATGAAATTAAAAGATGCTTGATCCTTGGAAGAAAAGCTATGACCAATCTAGACAGCATATTTAAACCAGAGACGTTACTTTGCCAACAAAGGTCTATTGAGTCAAAGCTATGGTTTTTCCAGTAGTCATGTATGGATGTGAGAATTGGACCATAAAGAAAGCTGAGCACTGAAGAACTGATGCTTTTGAACTGTGGAGTTGGAGAAGACTCTTGAGAGTCCCTTGGACTGCAAGGAGATCCAACCAGTCAATCCTAAAGGAAATCAGTCCTGAATATTTATTGGAAGGACTGATGCTGAACCTGTAATTCCAATCCTTTGGCTACCTGATGTGAAGAACTGATTCATTTGAAAAGACCCTAATGCTGGGAAAGATTGAAGGCAGGAAGAGAAGGGGATGATAGAGGATGAGATGGTTAAATGGCATCACTGACTCAATGAACATGAGTCTGAGAAATCTCTGGGAGTTGGTGATAGACAGGAAAGCCTGGCATGCTGCAGTCCATGGGGTCACAAAGAGTTGGATGTGATTGAGCGACTGACCTGAACTGAATGAACCAATATTGATAGATTATTTTAATTAAAGTCAGTACTTGATTCAAATTTCCTTGGTTTTATGAGGTCACAAAGAGTTGGACACGACTGAATGACTGAACTGAACTGAGCCAAAAAAGCTTAGTAAATCTTAAAGCAGAAGACAAATATAGAGGAATAATCACTTCTGCGGACCAGAATGTCAGGTTCATTACTATTGTAAGGAAGGCAATGCAAGGCGACTGCCTATGAATAAGTATCAGCTTGAGTGTCCATTTTAACTATTGTATTCAATATATTAATGCAATACTTCATGTGTGAATTTTCCAGAACACTGAAGAATGAATATTGGCTATTATTTAATTGCTTTCACATGAATTAAGCATACCAAATAGATGATTCCAACTTCATTATAAGTGAGGAAAAGCTGAAGTCCACACTGGTCATAAATTACAGAGCAGGATTTGGAGTCATTTGGGCCTATGGGAAGGTGCAGGTCTATTTTTAAAACTAAACAGCACCAGTTTCTTCAACCAGTTGATCACCTGTCTCTGCTGTCTCCTCCCTTGCTTTTGTTATGTTAATATCAGGTAGCATGAGTCACATGTAATCACATTACATCTATTCAAATTGGGGTCTGCAAATGACAGCGTAGGCCAAATCCAGTCCTCTGTCTGTGTGGGCTGATAATTGTTTTTATATTTTTAAATGAAAAATGTTGAAATAAGAGTAAAATTATGGGATGTGAAAATTATACACAATTTAAATTTCCATGTTGATAGTTTTTTACATTTTCTTTTTTTGGATGCTGCGTTCACATTACCAAGCAGAATTGAGGAGACAGAGAATGTAGGATGAGAAAAAGCCTAAAATATTATCTGTCTCTTTGTAGAATACAGACTCCTGGTCTTACTTACTGGCTGCTTTTCATTTGTTTTCTTGTTAGTAAGAAACGAGTGTCTTGTTAATTGTTATCACAAACTTTTAAAGTGAAAAACTAATGTATGTACAACATATTGGCGAAGATTAAAAATTGCCTTGGGGAATATCTTTCTATTTGGGGAATAAAAAATGGCACATGATTTCTGGAGGCAACTTTGCTACATATGTAAAAAGCTCTTATAAATCTGAATAATTTTTGACTCAATAATTTCATTTCTATAAGTGTTTGCCAAGGAAATAGATATCTGTGCAGAGATGTAGGAAAGGAGAATCATTTATAATAGTGAAATTTTATAAACAGAGCAAATGTCCAAATATATATTATTAGCTAAGTAACCTTGTATATCCATCAAATGGAAAGGAATAGAATCATTAAAAAAAACACCGTGCAAACCTACATTTACTGAGTTGAAAGATATATACATGTTTGGGTAAAACAGCATGGTACACAAGAACATGTATTGTATGTTCTTTTAGTAAAATTATATGTTGTGCTATTTCATTAAATTTGATTTTGAAAAATGTAAAAGGTGAAACAGCAGAAAATTTAGCATTTGCAGTTTTAGGTACTCTATTAAACAACCCTACACATTATTTTATTTAAAATCTCCAACAATCCAGTGAGCTATTCACTAATTTTTAATTTAATTACATTTTTTTTTTAATTACATTTTTAATATGCTTAAAATTGTCTCCATTTTACATGTGTTGTAACTGAGGCACAAAAACTTAAGTAAATAGCCCAAAGTTACATCACCAGGAAGCAGTAAGGCCAGGATTAGAAAGTTTATGTGTTTTACTCTCTTTTTAATGTGGACCAGTTTTAGAGTCTTTGTTGAATTTGTTACAATATTGTTTCTGTTTTATATGCTTTTTGATCACAAAGCATGTGGGATCTTCATTTCCCAGCCAGGGATCAAACTCACATCCCCAGCACTGGAAGTTGAAATCATAACCACTGGGCTTCCAGGGACGTCCCAGGAAGCTCATGTTCTTTATATCCTACCCTATGGTTTCCTTTCAGGATCAGGTTGGATATTTTATTGCAATAAATAAAACATAATTTATTGTATATTATTTATTATTTTAAAATATTGTTTTTATTACATATTTTTATACAAAATAAAACAGTCAACTTTAGTGTGTCCTTTTAGTATAAATAACTGATGCCTTCTCTGGAGTTTAATGGGAAAAGTATGGGAATTCCCATCAGAGAGATCTGTGTGATTCACTGCTCAACCATTACTGTCTATGTGATGCTGGATAAGTTAATTTAGCCCTATAAGTTCTTCTTTCCTTAAAATCAAAATAATGATATTTACCTCATAGAGTTACTGTGAAGACTAAAAGAAGCCATGTTAAAAGAAAGCATATTTTAAAAAAGCATCGAAGACACTAGAAAAGCAATAAACTTCTGATTTCCTTAAAAAGGTATTAAGCAATGAACACCAGAATTTCCCTATGGGTATCTACATATGGATTGCTAAAATACTAAGCGGTGGCTAAGTAATTTAATTTTGCATCTTAAGACTGGTTGTCAGTTTATAGCCACTAACTTAGAGATCATTAGTTTGTCATTTTCAAGGAAATGATGCTGAAGGAAAGTCTGACTTCTCTCACACACAGCAATCATTCTTTGAGCTCCTGATGAAAATGGATACAGCCCTTCCATTACAGACAAGCTCTTTCCATCTAGATATATTACCTAGTGTGCTTAAGAATGACATTCATCTGCTAAAAAAACTATGTTAGCTGGCAAGAAAAATATCCTAATTCTTCAAAAGAATAACTTGCCTTTCTGATAGTGTTAAGGACTATAGCCTAGCGAGTTAGAAAAATACTACCAATTGGGGAATGGTTGCTATGGGTTTCTCTTGTGGGTGTCAGGGCTGGGGTCCAGAAATAGCTGAGTACAATTCTACTCCTTGGTTCAAACATAAGAAAACAGATTCTGTCAACTGTCTTGAATAGAGAATAATGGCACCTGTGATTGATATACTTTTGAAACAACAGGGAGTTTCATCTTGTTCCATGGTTTGTGCTGTGTCACATTGGGTAATTTTCATCTCTATTTTTCTAGCATTTTTTGAAAACAAACCAAACAGACTTCTCTTGGTGTTTACGTCTTTTACTGATCTCACAGCTAGGATCTTTCTTTCCAATGTACAAAATCGATGCCGTGAAACTTTGTGTAGAAAATTGGTGAGAAATTTTGCTATAAAAATGGAATGACGTTGCATGTGGCTGTGAAAGTCAAGGGGAAGTCTTCTACTTGCTCTCCTGTATTTAACCCATGTTCTAAAAATGTGTAGAAGCCACCCATTTATGCTCTGATATTTAATATGATTTCATTTTTTATTGGTAAAAATTTCCCTTACCAAGTATAGATAAATACCCCATCTCCTTAGGCAAGTTGTATTGCTGCTGATGTTCTCCTCTAATTAAGCACCTTGTACTTGATTAGGGAGAAGGCAATGGCAACCCACTCTGGGTTGGACGAAGGAGCCTGGTGGGCTGCAGTCTATCGGGTCACTAAAAGTCAGACACGACTGAGCGACTTCATTTTCACTTTCATGCATTGGAGAAGAAAATGGCAACCCACTCCAGTGTTCTTGCCTGGAGAATCCCAGGGACGGGAGAGCCTGCTGACTTAGCAGCAGCAGCGGCAGTGCTTGATCAGGGGGCTTCCCAGGTGGCGCAGTGATAAAGAACCTGCCTGCCAATTCAGGAGATGGAAGAGGCCTGGGTTCCATTCCTGGGTTGGGAAGATCCCCTGGAGAAGGAAATGGCAACCCACTCCTGTATTCTTGACTAGAGAATCTCATGGACAGAGGAGGCTGGCAGGCCACAGTCTATGGGGTCAAGAGAGTCAGACACGACTGAAGTGACTTAGCACACATGCACGCATATGCTTAATAAAGATGATTCCTCTGGCATCAGGAATGGAAATACAGGCAACATAATTGGGAAGAACTACAAGTCTGCAGAAAGAGCTGGCTGCCAACGGAGCCCCCCCCGCCCCACCTCCCCGTCCCCCGCCTTTTATTCCAGAGTCATCAGAAACTCCTCATTTCCTAAGAAATTGAAAACTAACTTAATTTTAGAATGGGCATGTCATAGAATATTTAAAGCATGCTCACACTCATGTATGTGCAAAAACAGGAATGAGATCAAAATAGAACATAATTCAAAGGCGATTATGTACAAATGATTGCATGATTGTGTAATATATTCAAGTCTATCTAGAGAAGAAATCACAATAAATTATATAACCAAAATTAATCTCCTGTGGTTTTCCAGACTGGTCCTGAGGGCAGAGGGTTTTACATTCATTGACTCATCACCTATTATTCTTATGATGTTTAAATTAGAAAACTCAGTAATCTTTATCTGAGAATCATAAATCACTCTTTAAATGTAATTGGCTAAAACACAAGGACATAAGAAAGAATTATTATCTTCATTTTTGTGGCTGAAAGTTTTAGTTAAAAGATTTAATCTAAAACCAACAAATGAATCAGTTATGAACAGACATAATCACTTTCTTTTAACCCTTGAGATACTACTGGAATGCTTCATATACTTAGCAGTCTATTTACTCCTCTGAAATTTTGTATTCATGCTTTTTATTACAAAAGAACTAAACCTAATTATGTTCATTTAGAAGTCAGTATCAAAGTTAGCAACCATGTGCTGGCAAGGTAGCAAATACAAGTGCTTGTGAACCAGGGGAAATAGAACTAGTTTTCAAAAATAGTCATCTGACTGCCAGGAGGAGTTGCCAAAGTGAAGAGAAATTGCCTTTTCATCATTGACAATGCTGACAAATATTGTGTACCCTGGATGAAAGGCGTTTACAGAAGAAAACATTTATATTCAAAGTTCCCCAAGGTATGAGTGGGAAATTCATTGCAGATTGCCCTTTGGGAGCTGGAGAAGATATTTCTTTGCCAAAGGCTTAGTTATGTAATTTCCCCCTGGTCATATGTGAAAGAAATAAAGAACTACAGCCCAAGAAGCCTGTTCTATCTTCAGCATCCACCATTTTTCTATAAAGTCACTGAGTGATCAGCTTCTCATTTCTCCTGTCTGGCAGACTCCTTGCAGATTTTAGCCCTATTTAACATCTACTCTTGAGATTTCTCAGTCCCCTTTCTCAAATCACTGGTCCTCAGTTTTTAGTATTAGTCTCCTCCCTTTCCCCATTTTTTTCCCTCTCTATCCCTTAAATATAGGAATTACACAAAGTTTCATTTTGGACTTTTTAACTCTTCTCTCTGTTGTGAGCCCAGCCTGCATGAGCTCATCCAGTCTCCAGGACTAATACTGTCATTTGTATGTTAGGAATTTTTCAAAGTTCTGTTTCAGGTTATGAGGAAAGGAGAACAAATGTTAAGTGTTATGGGAAGATGGCAAAATTAATAACACTGTACTGGTCCTTGATGACTTGAAGGATGTTATTTCTAGATGACGATGTTCATCCATAGACAAAATAAATGGAGCCAACGTAACTGGTGTTTAACGGAGGGATGACAAGAACAAATAAAATTGTAGGAAAAAGACCTTTTGCCTACTTAAGATGAAACAGTCTTAGGGGCAAGAGACACATTAAGAATCAGTGCTGATGACAGGGGAAGAGTTAAGTATAAAATCACTGAACCAATATCAGGAGGAACTGTCATAACCTGCATCATACCCATTTATGAGGTTTTCCTTAAAACTAGCAATGCACGCAGAGGTTTACAACAGGGGAATCATGGACCTGGGGTGGTCACCAACACTGCATTCACAGCTGCTGGATTCATTCATCCTAAGGGATAATGCCTGAATTTAGAGAGAACCATGCTCTGGGATGATCGGTGAGAGCACTGCTCATTATTGAGCAGTACAGTTGGGTTCAGTATGACCAGGGCAAGCTAACTCTCCTTTACTTGTTTACCCTTCCTGCCTTGGGACCCTCCAGAATCTGGAGTGATACTCATATCCGTCTTTGGTCATGATTCCACTTCTAAGATCTGGATATGAATAGACAAAATTCTGAGGTTGCCTTATGAATACTCCCCACTGACACCTTGTCTTTTTCACCTGCATACATCATCTTTGTTAATGGCATCAATATTATTATCTACTTGGTTACCCAAGTTATCAACCTCAAGTTTGTATCTCTCCTTCTCTTTTACAATTCACATCCCCTGGTTCCGTCCATTTGATGTCAAGAGATGGTCACTGCTACTCTCCTGGCTCAGGGTCTTGGTCAGCTCTCCCTAGTTCCCTCAGCTGTACTCTCATCTTTCCAGTTTAATTTCTACACTGTTGTCAAAATGATTTTTCTAAACCTCAGAAATGATCACATCATTTCTCCTCCTCAGAAACCTTTAATGACTGCTCCAGCTTACACAAGAGAATGCAAACTTCTGAATATGACAGAAGACCCAGTATCTAGCTCCAACCTTCCTTTTTTTCCCCCTTGGCCTCATTTACTCTGACCCACCTATGCTCCAGATACACCAAAAGGTTTCATGTTCTCAGAATGTGTCCTCCACTCATGCTTTTGAATTGCTTTAGAAATCTCCCCCTTTTTATTTCCTATCCTCCTTCCTGTCCCCCCTCCCCCGATAGGTTTTGTGCACTTGAGTTTCCACCACGTATTCTTGTTTATCCTGGGCTGTGGTGTGTTGGGTATCACTTGACTCTGGATGCCTTGAGGCCATTGGACCAGATAAGGATGCTGCACTCAGCAAGTGTTTGTGGATTTATTCATTTCCTATTTTTAAAGGCATCCACATTTTGAGACTACTCTAGCCAATAGAGCATAAAAGAAGAGAGAGCAGGATGTTAAAACTGGATTATTTATTTATTTATTTATTTTTTACCTGAGAATCTACTGCAGGTCTGTCAAAGTGAGAGTAAAAAACTGTTCCTACCCATGTGATGCTTTATAAAGGAAATGATCTCCAGGACTTCATTTCTGCCCGTTTAAAGACACAGAGAGAGACCAGATGAGAGGAAGTTGATGAGGACACTTCTTTGGACAGAGATGTCATGCGCCAAGCCACACTTTTATTTTGGTGTGGGGGAGCTGTGGGGAGGCCTTGCCTTCTAGCACTCATGTATGCTTAGTTGCTCAGTCATGTCCAGCTCTTTGTGACCCTATTGACTGTAGCCCGCCAGGCTCCTCTGTCCATGGAATTTTCCAGGCAAGAGTACTGGAGTGGGTTGCCATTTCCTACTCCAGGGGATCTTCCCAACCCAGGGATCGAAACTGCATCTCTTGTGCCCACTGCATTCTTTAGCACTGCACCCTTAGGGAAGCTCCTTTTCTAATCCTAAGCTTAATAAAAAGAGGATTTAAATGCTTGGAGAACATTAAACATTGAAGTGTGTTCCTTGATGCTGGGAGACAGATATTGGGAGACGCTGAATTTCTGCAGGCTGGAGAAATTCAGCAGCCAGAGAAGGGCTGATGGTTTGGTTCTGGAACCCTAGGAGTGCTTCTGAGTTGGATCGGCCTCAACTCCCAGAGTATGGAGAACTGGTAATACAAGAGGGCCAGGCGAGGGCTGTGCAGGAGAGGGAGCTGGGGAGTCACCTTAGGTCCTGTCCAGTAAGGCTGCCTGAGTGGGACAGAAGAATTAGCAGAAAGAGGCTGGAGGTATACCATCGGAAGCCCACAGGAAAAGAGAAGAAATCTGCTTAAACCACCTGCCAGTCACAGGATGCCCAGTCTCCAATCAAGTAAGATATCTCCTATTCCCTTGTTTTTGTTTATTCTCCCAGCATTATTCCTTGAGGGAGAAAAAACAGCTTTTGTCAGGAAGAGGAGAAAGAGAGAGCATGGAGCAGAAAGCAGGCTTGCTGCCTGAGGCAGATCTGTGCTGAAGAAGTATAGCTCTTACGACATTATCTTCGGAATTTTGACTGTTCCATAGGCTGGGTATTTTAATTTCTGAAATGAGACTTTTTAATAATTGAGATTCTTTTTATAGCCAGAAGAACTTTATCTGAGAGGGAGTGAAACGTCACGAGTCTGCCCAAGTCTTTAGCATGGGGAAAGGGAAGATTTCTGCCCTGCCTAATGTTTAAAGGAACTGTGAGACACAAAAATAAATGTGCATTCTGCTCACAACTTATATGATTCATGCTTGTTCAATATGTTGGTTATACTGGAAAAGAAAAAATATTAATACTTGGGTGTCCACATAATGGGTGCTTTCTGATTTTTCTACAGTTGAAGCAAAAAAAGAAAAAAAGATTGAGAAGTCCCTCTTGGGATCTATTTGTGTCTTGGTTTTCTGACGTTAATGAAAAACCTTTTGCTTACTAATGTTAAAAATCAAGCTATCATCTAAAGCTTTGATTAGGCATTCTCACATTTTATGCTATTAATTATAGATCCTGGTTTTACAAGAAAAAATCTAACTGGCATGCCATGCTTATAATGAAAGCAAGAAATTTAATTCAGTTATTAGTGTCATAAGAGAAAGAAAAGAAGCATTTAAGAAAGCTACATGGTGCTGAAAGCAACAGTGATGTTAAAATGGTCATTCCTCAATATCTGTTGGGCACTGGTTCCAGGACCTGCCCCATCCACGGAAACCAAAATCTGGATGCTTTCATCCTTTATGCAAAATGTCCCGGTGCAGTTGACCCTCTGCATCTGTGGGTTTCGTGGTTGGTAGAATTCGGGATGTAGGACACATCATGGATACAGGAGACCAATCATATAGCACATTATCTAAATAAATATGTAGAAAAAATGCTTTTATTCTCTAAAAAGTATGAATAGTGAAATTGCTTGTCAAGTGATGTGTGTTTTGGCACAAATATTCACCCAATTTTCCTAATAATTTTCAAATATAATACATTGTTGACTTTTAGAAATATCTGGTTGATCTTTGATTGACATACATGTCACTTGCTAAATGATGCCTATGTACGGGCCTGGACCTAACATAGAGAATGCCAGAAAATTGTTCCAAAAAGTTCCCACTTGTTATTGAATGATTTTTTTTTAAAGAAAATTTCTCTTTATATAAATCAGATTGTTTATAATCCATAATTCTCTGTCATCATTTGCTCAATTAACAGCTTGCTGAGAGTTTTCTCTTTTATGTATGTAATACTAGTTTGGTATCTTTATCATTGTCAAGAAAATTGCTTTATTAGAATATTTAACTGGATCAAACCTAATCCATTAGGCCAGATCAGACATCTTGGGTTTCTTGAGTTCAAATTCCAGCTCAGCACATTAAGTTTTAAACTTCTCTATGCCTCAGTTTTCTGATCTGTAAAATGGGGATGCTGAGAATTACAGTATTTAATTATAGGAGTTAACATAAGGATATAAGGATGCCTATAGAGACAATCACTAAATAAGTATAAAATTAATGCTAATGCCTACTTCCTTTGGGCTTTTGGTGGGTTTTAAATGGAAGTTAATTTCAACAGGCACTATTAAAGTCTCTATCTCAGGCACTAGTGCTGTGCGTGGTTCCACGGAACCCATCTGTTGCTTACAACCTCCTGTTGCTGGCCTCAGAAGCTCCTATTACCTTCTCAGTGCCTGCTACCTGTCTTCTTACTCTGGTGAGAGTTCATCTTGTGGTGACTGCAGTTCCTACATGCAACTCATAGGAGGGCTCTGGGGAAAAACGAGACTGGCAGCCTGTGGCCACAGCCAAAGTATGGTTCCATGAGCACCGTGTACTTGACTCTCAGGATGCCCAAAACTGTTATCTCCCCTGTAGGACGCCAGTCTTCTTCTGACTTGGAGGACAATGCATGGACAGCGGTCGTCAAGTAAAAGCTGTGGTGGGCTGGCTGGCGGGCCAGCAGGCTGCTAGAAGCCCATGTGGAGCATCTGGGCTTTCCCGAACAGCTGGTGTGCACAGGCCAGCCCTTCAGAGCCCCTGAGGGCATCATAACAACTGGTGGTGCCTGGAAGGCAGGACTTTTGGGGACCCTGGAACAGGATCTTGGAAGTTCTCTGCTGTACCCAGCATTTACCTCATAGCAGCTAGAATTGGAAGAGGTCTGTGACACCTGGGGGAACAGGTCTGGGGCGCAAAAGGCAGGCATTGATAAGGTAGAGTCTTGGAAAGCAAGTCTTTTAATATTATAAAAACGTATGCAACTGAATAAGGTCCAGGTTGACTGAAAATCAGCCCTGGGTTAAAGAACATGCCCCTCACTTACTCAGTTAGAATATCTTTTTTCTACTTCTAAAAGTAACAGGCAGACATCTCATAAGTTCAGGCCTACTGAGTAAGATGGTAGTTTCTGCCTTTTCTCACTTGAACAGTATTTTTATTTATCACAGGGTGGGAACACAAACAAACATGCGTTTTTCTTCTGTTTTTTGATAAATGTAGATGAGGGCAGAATCTTAAATGTATTTATCAGGGACATGAAAATTGCCAGTTGCTACCATCAAATGAACATATTGCTTAAGATTTCTTTTTTTTCTTTTTTCTTGAGACAGGGTAAAATCTATTAAATATTGGTTTCCCAGGCTCCCAGTCGATTCTGACCTGACCTACTCAACCTGACCTTTCCTCTCTCCTACTCCAGGATTGGGGCTTATGCTTTTGGACTTTTATTTCACAGAAATGAGAAAGAAGTAGGGAGGGAGAGAGACAAGTGGATCTAGGGGAGAGGTTACAACTTCTAAATTTCACAGCGATAAGTGACAGGGAATAAATGTGGACTGGGAGCAGTAACAGGCACGGGTGGGTGTTGTGGACAAACGGAGGGAAGAGATCCATCTCATCACTCGTGGACCAGCTCCAGACAATCATTATCACGAATGAATGCGGGCCCACTGTTGCCAGATCTTTTAACTTTTCAAAGGTCCCAATCTGGGATTTTGTGTGTGTGAACCTTCTTGAGTTTGAAAACAAGCCAAACAAAGTGCAGCTGGAGGCCACAGGTCTATTGCCTCAATGAGGCCTGGGGCAGAGAAGATTTGAATGGAATGAGGATGAAGTGGGAACAGCTGTGGTGCATTTGTGATGGAAAAGGCATAAAAGGAAAAAAGGAGGCTTTAAGGGTGTGTCTATAATGTTCCTTCAAGGTATTCAAGAAAACCTAGAGAAGAGCAGTATTTTGAAACAATTTTAGGATACTAGAAAGTGTGCTTTGACAAGGACAACATTCTGCTGCTGCTGCTAAGTCGCTTCAGTCGTGTCCAACTCTGTGCGACCCCATAGACGGCAGCCCACCAGGCTCCACCGTCCCTGGGATTCTCCAGGCAAGAATACTGGAGTGGGTTGCCATTTCCTTTTCCAATGCATGAAAGTGAAAAGTGAACGTGAAGTTGCTCAGGCGTGTCCGACTCTTAGCGACCCCATGGACTGCAGCCTACCAGGCTCCTCCGCCCATGGGATTCTCCAGCCTTGAATTATTTGGGTCACAGTTCTACAAGTAAGTGCCACATTATAAAAGAGGAACATTGTCCCCTCATAAGCTATATAAGGAGTTATCCCGCCATCCTACCTTACATCTGAGTTACTTATCTCCTCTTCTTTCCCTTGTTAATAATGATTTAAAAAACCTTTATTAAGGCACATCACTAATTATTAGAGAAATGCAAATCAAAACCACAATTAAGTATCACCTCACATCTGTCAGAATGGCCATCATCAAAAAGTCTACAAATAACAAATGTTAGAGAGGATGTAGAGAAAAGGAAACCCTCGTACACTGTTGGTGGAAATGTAAATTGGTGCAGCCACTATGAACAACTGTATGAAGATTCCTTAAAATGTAAAAATTGAACTACCATGCATTGTGTGCTAAGTCACTTCAGTGGTGTCTGGCTCTTTGCAGCTCTGTGGACTGTAGGGAGCCTGGCAGGCTCCTCTGTCCATGGGATTCTCCAGGCAAGAGTACTGGAGTGGGTTGCCATGTTCTCCTCCAGGGGATTTTCCTGACCCAGGGATCAAACCCTATCTCTTAAGTCTCTTGCACTGGCAGGTGGGTTCTTTAACAGGTGCCACCAGGACTACCATAGGATCCAGCAATTCTACTCCTGGATATATAGTTGAAAAGATTGAAAACACTAATTTTAAAAGATACATACACACCAATGTTCATAATACTAGTTACAGTAGCGAAGACATGGAAGCTACCCAAGTGCCTATTAGCAGATGACTGGATTAAGAAGCTGCGGTATACATAGACAAAGGAATATTGGCCATAAAAAAGAATAAAATGTTGCCATTTGTAGCAGTGATGAGATGTAGAGAGAATCATGCTTAGTGAAATAAGCTGGACAGAGAAAGACAAATAATGTATATTATTTATATGTGGTATCTAAAATATGATATAAATGAATGTATTACAAAAGAGAAAAGGATTCACAGACATAGAAAGCAAACTTATGGTTCCGGAAAGTGAGAAGAAGGTGGGGAGGGACAAGTTAGGAATGTGCTATTAACAGATACAAACTACTATATATAGAATATAGATAAGCAACAAGATTTACTGTATGGCACAGGGTCTTATACTCATCTTAAAAAAACCTATAATGAAATATAATCTGCCAAAAATACTGAATCACTATGCTGTGCACCTGAAACTAATACATTATTGAGATCAACTGTACTTCAGTTAACAACGAAAAAAGATTTTTATCATGATTTGTGCTACCAGACAAATGTCTTAATCTTTTGTGGTGTAAAGATATACTTTATGAAGGAAAACACAGATGCTAGTCTTAAAAAATTACTAACCAAAGATTAGTGATTTATCTAATTGTACCAAATTGCATTATTGCCAAAAGGCAGGCCAAAAGAAGGCATTGACCTGAATAGTGATTGGTAGGTTTCAGCCAAGGGACAATGACATGTGTTTGCAAAGTCTCTAGGACAAGAGCCATTTGCCAGTCACACATTTCTACCACTTGATAACCGAACTCTCTGACAGCAGAGTTGATGGTATTCTCTCAGTTTTAGGGGTAATTTTTATCTGTGAGTGGTCTGCCATGGAGCGCCTTCTCCTTAGGCACGTTAGAGAGGACTGGAAGAGCTGAGGCTTCTCAAGCTTTAAAGGGAAGACGAATCACCTAGGGGAGTGTTAAAGTGGTCTGGGGTGGAGCCTGCTGCTGCTAAATCGCTTCAGTTGTGTCCGGCTCTGTGCGACCCCACGAGGCTCCCCCGTCCCTGGGATTCTCCAGGCAAGAATACTGGAGTGGGTTGCCATTTCCTTCTCCAATGCATGAAAGTGAAAAGTGAAAGTGAAGTCGCTCAGTCATGTTTGACTCTCTGCGACCCCATGGACTGCAGCCTACCAGGCTCCTCCGTCCATGGGATTTTCCAGGCAAGAATACTGGAGTGGGGTGCCATTGCCTTTTCCGGGGTGGAGCCTGAGGCTTTGCATTTTGAACAAGCTCCCAGGTGAAGCTGGGAACACTCTAAGCAGCAAGGAGCTAAAGGATGCATAGAGCACAGGGTGCATGCGTGGGAGGTCTGTTTCCATGGCCGATGAGCATCGGTTTTCTCTCTCTTCTAGCAGGAGCAGCCTGACCTGACTTCGGATGAAATATTTTCTCTCCACGTTTAGTTTATGTATTGGTAGTTCAGATGAGACCCCTTCTCTCTTCAGTCTCCACCTACCCCAGTCATCTGTGATAGAGTTAGGTATGTGACCTCCCCTTGCCCTTCAGCACAGCGAGCAGGTGACCCAAGTAATGCAATGATTTTCACACCCTGGATTTGCCTAGTGCTGCCAGGAGAGAGGCTTTCTTTGGGAGGGTATTGAGACCTGGAGCTTCCAGTGCCCCTTATGAGAGGGGAGTCTGAGGATGAAGCCAACACAGAGGAAGGAGAACTAAACTTTGGCAGAATTCCTGACATCTTTTGAGAGCCTGGGTCCAGCGTTAAAGAAAGCAAACTTCTTAAAGACATTTTTTTGAGTGACTGGATACATCCTCGCCTGAGGCAGATACTCCTGCCTTGATGGGAGACTTGATTCAATAAAGTAGCCTTTATGCTTAGGCCAATTGGAGTTTGTCGCTAATACTGTGGTGATAGGGCCTGACATAGCCAGCATTCAGCAGATAACTCAAGCCTCCTCTTCACAATTTTTCTTTGGTTGGATTGAGCATATGTATTATGTTTTATGTTTTTTTTCCCCAGAAAAGAAGAAGAAACAGTCTGAAACTATCAGATAGGTGACAAGCAATTTTATTTTGCAAAACAATCACTATACAGCAACAAATACATTTGCAAATTTTGATTGAAAAACATGAACTAACTACAACCAGCCATTGAAGAAATGCCTTTCTATGGTAACAGGCTCTAGAATTATCAGAAGAAAGAAACCCCCCACAGATTTGTAGCGGCATGTTGGAACCTTGGAATCCCAGCATACAGAGTATACTTTTTGTTGATTTTTTTTCTTTTTGCTAAAGTTGAAGTATCATGATTGACATTTTCTGAGTTTCAAAATAAACTCAGAGGGACTTTTTCCTGCAGAGGGACTTGGCCTCAACCTACATACCCAGGCTAAAAACCCTAGGTTTAAAAAACCAAACATCAATACTGATTTAACATATTAATCTTTGAAGGAATGCCTAGAATTTGCCTTTTCAAGCCATGAATCTACCTTTTCTAGCTACTTAGACCATGAATGGTTTGTTTTCCTCCTTTTCATAGTGTAAAAAATAGGAGAAAATGCTATAATTGCAGCTATGTCAAAAATCAACCACATTGAGATGATTTCTTTAATAATAGTGACTTGATCTCTTCTTTTCCCTGATGACCCCATTTCCTGCTCTAAAACTATGTGAGTATGTGGAGAAGGCCAGCTACTGTCAGTGCTTTTTTCCATTTAACCAAGTTCTCACTTAAGCCTTCTTCAACTACACCTCGTTGGTGATCCACAGGTGTCTTGCTTGTGGGTGGGATTTCAGCCCATCACCCTGCTGGAACTCAGCAGGAGAATCCAGAGAGAGTTGGTTCCTAAATGAACATGGCCTTTGAAACTCATCATGAACTCGGATCTCTCCTGCATCATTGAAAGGTACCCAATTATTGGTTGCAGGTGACCCAGAGAGAGTGAGTGGGCCTTTTAACTCTTCACAGCTCTGGATTACTTATGTTTCCTTAAACAGGTTCTCCAAGGCAAAAGCCAGAGAGAAACTGGCATTAATTGATCTAGAATTGAGACTATGAAGCCTTAATTTCTAGATCAGCGTATGGATGTCCCCACAAGAGTGGTGTTCAAAAAGCTTAATTTGTGTCGTTAATCTTGAGAGTAAAGGTAAGATGGGTTCCATCCCTTATCCCCCAAAGAAGACATTTAGCCTGTATTTCTTTCTTTTACTGCTACCAATTTTCAATTTCATTTTATAGAATTATTAATTTTCCTACAAAGTGAGGGTATTTAGTCATTATAATTTTGCTGTGATTTGAAGCAAACATTTGTTTTAATGCCAAATCTAACCACTGGGTACCTTATATAATCTTTATTTTAGACATGTATTTGTAAAAAACAATTTTAATATGTAGAACATAGTTCCTTAGTGTTTATAAAAATTTTAAACCAAGTTGAAAAAAATACATGTTTCACAGGTTAAAACTGTTCTAACCAGCTGTTAACTTCTTTCTAGAGCTTTAATCACTAACTAACACTACCTAACACATAAGAAAATACTGTTAAGTCTCCACACAGCTATTCTTTCTTTTCCTATTTCCTGGTACATTTCAAGGGAAGCTGATGAATAAAATGCCCAGATTGGTCAAATCAAACCTCACAGCAATAATTAGGCAGAAAATAGACACACCCATAGTCCTAATCAGTCCTTTCTAAATCTCTGACTATCCTAAATAACTGATCTATAGTTTCAGAAATGTTTGCCTACGTAAAATCTCTTAGTTGAGAGTGAATGGTGCACTTCTGCTCACAGAGTTTCTTTCACGGAAGTCATGTTGGCTGTAACTTCCAATGGGCCACAACATGGCACCTGTGTCTCTCTGTCTTTCCATCCTTTAGCTTCTTTCTTAGATGCTACCATACTCGCTTATTGCCTCAGTCCATGTACATCATTTCCTCCTTTATGCTTGAGAGCTGATTTGACTCAAAAGAGATCAAACCCCATTGAAACATTTGCCTTTAACTTTTCAGATCCAGCCTACCAGCCCTGAGCAAGAAAAAGAACAGATAAAATACTAAAAAGCATCCATTCATCCTAGTAACCCATTTCCCTACTCAGACTAATAATGACTATTTCACTGCTTCTTCATAAGTTTAAGATGAATGATTCTTAAAGAATTAGTTGATTTGTGATGTCTAGACTGTATATAAAGTCAGAACCGTATTAGCTACTGATAAATAATAGTAATACAGTATTCCTTTATAGAGTGCAATGTTGGAGTTATGAAAAAACTGATTTAGATATCTGCATCTCCAATATTTTGTAGCTTCTCAAAATACTGTATTTTCCCTTTCTGATCTTACTTTGGGTATGGAAGCCAAACATTTTCTATCAGATAATTGAATAAAAAGGTACTGCTTGGAAGAATGGAATATCATGTCCCAAACTCCCACTGTTAGTTTCAACTTTAGCAAATGGAAAAGAAAAAGAAATCTTAGTAAGTCTATTCCATGAATGATTATAGGAGTAAACCCCAAAATATTCTGTGATTCAAAATAAGACAAACCCATAATCTTAAACCAACAATCTGTAAACCCCTTTTATGTATAACTGGACCCACCCCTACAAACTCCATGTTGGTGAAAGCAAAGAAAAATAAATTTTTTCTAGCATCACGGGAGAAACTTTAATGGGAGAAACTTGTATCTGGCACTAAAACAGGGTTACAGTTTTGAGTTGTTACAGAAAGCAACTTCATGCTAAAACTTTTTGTCTTTTTAACTATTTTTTTTAATAGGGAGAGAACCCTGCTAACATCTACTTTCACATACCTAAAATTGCAACACCAAAGGGTGCAGGAGACACAGATACTGTGAATAAGGAAGTATAATATTCAAGTATGAGGAAGTATCACAAATGGCCACAGAGAAATATATATATATTTATATCTATAATACTGTATCAAACAGATGGAAAGGGGTGTGAAACTGGTAGTGTGGACACAAATCTAGCTGATCAACCGACATCCTAACCAGACACAAGTCGATCCTAATGAAAGTGCTTCATTCCTAGGAGATGCACTTTACGTCACTTCCTCAACCACAGCTCAAATGCTTCGAAACTATTTTTTAATTAATTAAATAATTTATTGGATTGACTTATACTCTGATATAATTATCCAGGTCCCAAATGTTAATAACTTAATTGAATCTTTCTTCCCATTTATACAAAATAACGCTTTAAAAAAAACCATTTCTTACATGCTCTTCCCTTCCTGCAATGACTCCTTGATTTAATTTAACCTGTAATAAGTTACAAGGGGCAACTTTTTATCTTTTCACCCAGCAACAGAATAGTGAAATGAGCAGCTTGGATTTTTAACAAGGCCTTTCAGAATGTAGTAGATAGCCTTCAGGCACATGAAAGGTAGAAATGCAATTTTTAAAATAATGATACTCCATGCAAAACAGCAGAGCGAAAAAAAAAAATTGTCCAATTGTACTCATGTAAAGCCAGTATCTTCCTGTTGCAAATGGAAATCAAGTCAATTTCTGCATATACTATTTTTTTTTATAAAATTGTAACAATTACTACAGTTTGGGAATGAGATTATTTATTTTATGGTTTGTAAAGAATGAATATAACACCTGCTCAGAGCCCACTCCTGCCAGAGCTCATGCCTAAATAGTATGACGTCAATACTAAATGAGAGATATTCACAAGCCCTGTTTAGCGAGTGCGGCAGTGACATCCTCGGCCAGGGTGGCAAGCTGGGGGGATTCAAGCAGGTTGATGCTTCCAGAAGAGGAGACGTTGCTGAGTCGTCGGGGGGAAGCCACGCTGGATCTGCCTGGGGACTGCGTAATGATCTCAGCCCCATGGTCCACACGGGCCTTAGCATGCTCTCTGAAGTTCAACTTTTGGCTGTCAATCTGTTTAAGGCAAGCATCAGTCCTTGGTTAACTCAAACATCTTAAACTGTCCCCTAGCTCTTTCTCTGTATCTCAGAGCTAATGTTCATGTCACTTCTATTCAGCTCTGCCATCCCTACTTCCTGGGTGTCCAGGTCTTTAATCTGGGACCCATTTTGATGAAGAGTATTTCAAAAGGATTTTTTAAAAAGGCAGGATCGGCTCACAATCTTGTGTCTTACCTTGACATTACCACCTCCGGGAACGTGGTGAGCATTGTCAAGCGAACCGACTTTAGCTTGGGCCTTTTCTTTGAAATCTAGCTTCACACTTTCAATTTTCACACGCCCACCACCTACAGAGGAGATGAGAAAGGCTTTTAAATGCTTTGCTAACATTAAATCTTCTATTTTGGTGACTAGTTCCCCAAAATGACTATAGCAGGTAGACTATGGCAAATCACAAACTTAATGAACTCTACTAACCCTCTGACCACAGATGGGAAAGGAATCTTTTAGAATTTTTAGTCTATACCATTTTCCCCATACCATCTAAGTAAGGTGTTGATCAGTCACTCAGTCGTGTCCGACTCTTTGCGACCCTACGGAACCCAGCATGCCAGGCTTTCCTGTCCATCACCAACTCCCGGAGCCTGCTTCAACTCATGTCCATTGAGTCAGTGATGCCATCCAACCATCTCATCCTCTGTCACCCTCTTCTCCTCCTGCCTTCAATCTTTCCCAGCATCAGGGTCTTTTCTAATGAGTCAGCTCTTCGCATCAGGTGGCCAAAGTATTAGAGCTTCAGCTTCAGCATGAGGATTGATTTTCAGGATTGATTTTCTTTAGGATTGACTGGTTCGATCTCCTTGCAGACCAAGCGACTCTCAAGAGTCTTCTCCAACTCCACAGTTCAAAAGCATCAATTCTTCAGTGCTCAGCCTTCTTTATGGTCCAACTCGCACATTCATATATCCATCTAAGGCAGTGACATCCTTTTTGTATCATTCCCTGGATTGCTTTACATATTAATTCTTTTCTCTACTCATGGCTAACCTAAAATATCAGAGGTATTTTTCTTATCTGTGTAATAAAAACAAAAAATAACACAATGAAAGTACCATATGTATCCTTTGTCAAACTTGGAGCATTTTGTCTCTTATTCTTAAGGGAGCAAATTAAATTGCAAGGAAGCACTTCTCTATTTTTCTTCATGGTAATAGGTCACTTATAGGCTAGCAATTGTATACATATGGGTGATAATGCCACTTCTAAATTTTCAGCATTGATACCTTGACTGATGAAACTGGAGTCAGAGGCTGAAGTGCTTAAAAGCTTCCATTTTAATTAGTAGATGGAGTGATAGGAAGGGAGTCTTAGAGATCCCATTCTTGTCCAGATGCCATAGGACTAATTTATCACTGATCTGATAAGATTGAGACGGAGTTCTGACCATGCCATTTTCTTGAATGTTAATTAGTCGAAATGAAATGAAATGAAAATCGAGGATCTGCTGACAGATGAGTGCCATGAGCCGCCCTTCTGCGGCACCTCCATTTCTGCACACCTTTTCAGGCTTGTGAACGCAAGCAGTTCTGCGTCGAGTAGGTATCTGTTCTTTAGCTTATTCTTGAGACTGTCTGCTGATGTCTTTGACCTTGAAGAATCTGGATTAGATACCTTTCCCTATCCTCACCTAAGAGACTGGCTTTCACTTTCATTAGCAACTTGGTTTTGGCTGTACGCATTTTTTTTTTTTTCCATAAGGCCAGTAGTAAGCCATGTGATCCTCTATTATTATTGCATCTCTTTTGGGATTTTGATTTGGAAAAAATACCTGAGGGACTCGATGGAAACATGGAAAAGATTTTTCAGTTTTGGACTCTTGATACTTATTTACCTCCATAGATGAAAGAGAAAGGGTTGTTAAAACTTCCCAGGTCTCTTATTCCTGTGGTGTTTTTCTCATGTGATGCCTAGAAATTTATACTAACACCCAATTACCTGGCCAGGGCCCCCTTGAAATTGTATGATGTTACTGGATTACATTAAAAAAATTTATATTTATTTATTTGACTGTGTTGGGTCTTAGTGGTAGCATGTGGGATGAAGTTCCCTGACCAGGGATCAAGTCTGGGCCCCCTGCATTGGGAGCAGCATGGAGACTTAGTCACTGGACCACTAGGGAAGTCCCTGGGTTACATTTTGAAGATTCATTCATACTCCTTCTGAAGACTTAGGATGTGTATGATGCTGTTTAACTCATTCCTGTAGGAGACATGAAGCTGTCCTTCCCTCAAAAGATGCATTATTGCAGGGGTGTTATTCTACCAACATTTTACTTGGCCCCATGGGTCTCACCTGTTGGTTGTGACAGGATTAGTGTGATTCATAAAACACAGTTATATTGGTTAGAGGCTAGAGGATACTGAATTTTCAACTACAGGAGATCAACTTTCTTGGGATCGATCTTATCTATTTTCACAGCCTCTGACAGAAACTGTCTTTTCAAGTTTTACGATTATATATTGTGCCAATATAACCCTATTAAAATTTTTGTTAGACAATATTTTGAGAGAGAAGGGAAAAACAATGTAATATTGACCCAAACTATATTCAGAAAAGGAAGCTTGAGAAGTCTATTTTTGTTACAGTCCTACTGAAGTGAAGTGAAAGTCGCTCATTTGTGTCCGACTCTTTGCGACTTCATGGACTGCATAGTCCATGGAATTCTCCAGGCCAGAATATTAGAGTGGGTAGCTAGGTAATTTTATATAACTGTTAGAGAAGTTCATTTGAAATCAGAGATCTCTGCCTTTGGTTCTGAAAAATTCTGGCCCCATTAGGAGCAGTAACTGCAGAGGATTATAATCCCCATCAAGCTTCTTATGTTCCAAAGCGAAGTCAAGATTAGCTATTTCAATTTGTGCCTCCAGGTGATGAATTGTTTCCTCCTTATTTCCTTCTGAGACATTCCACAATCCAAAGTAATTCTGTGAAAAGCTTACTATTGTCAAAGATCATTGTGTTAACATGTCTTTATGAACCTGGTCATCTGATTCACTCATTATGAAGTAAGAGTGAGAAATAGGTGGGAGTCCATGGCAATAGCCTTTATGACCCGGAAAACATACACATGATATTTCCTTGTATATAGAAGAGTTTTCTGTGCATCAAGACTTTAGGTGAATTGAACTAAATGTATACTTATCATCTGGAATTACAGAGCCCAATATTTTCTTTTGTATTCTGGAAGAAGGTAGGCAGTGTACCCAAATACTTCCATCATACTGTTGACACAGGACAAAATCAGCTAAATGTCTGTAGATATAAGGCATAGATGGGGGGCTGTGAAGATACCCATTTGGGAACATGTCCCTTCTCTCTCATGAATGACAGACAGCTAATTCCATATAACAGTTCTGAAATCAGTAATGGAAATTCCTTATATGTAGTTTCTATCTCCTTGACTTGCTTTATTAACACCCTTTGCCAAAGGGAAGCCCAATTTCTAGACATATTTCCAGTACTTATCCATTTTTGAAACCTTTTGTTTTTCAACTAAAGAAATTCTTCTCAATAATCTTCTGGTCAGAAATCTCACTGGGGTCAGTTGTTCTTTTACCTTGTTCTGATAACACTTGAGATTATGATTCATGGGAATAAGATATTACCTGGCTTAATTAAGATGCCAAGAATAGGTGGTTAAAATCAATTTTTTACCTTCAATAAATCAATATACCTTCAATGGTATATATAAGTTGTGTCAAAATAGTCTCAAGAAAATTTACAAATTTGACAATTGTCCATTATTTACCTATGCATGGAGGCAGAATTTAGCAAAAACATATAGTACATGATACTCAGAAAAAATGACAGATAATACATTAAATTCACAAGTTGAATAGGGAAAAATCACTAGCACATATGAATATACACTCTACCTTAGGGCACTAGACTTATGAGATATGTGATATCTCATAATAATATATCATAAAATATCATAATATATGATATATTATGATATCCTAAGATATAATAATGAGACATGAGATATCTCATAATAATGAGATATTATGAGATACATGGTTTTTCTAGTAGTCATGTATGGATGGATATGAGAGTTGGACTATAAATAAAGCTGAGTGCTGAAGAATTGATGCTTTTGAACTGTGGTGTTGGAGAAGACTCTTGAGTCCCTTGAACTGCAAGGAGATTCAACCAGTCCATCCTAAAGGAAATCAGTCCTGAATATTCATTGGAAGGACTGATGCTGAAGCTGAAGGTCCAAAACTTTGGCCACCTGATGTGAAGAACTGACTCACTGGAAAAGACTCTGATGCTGGGAGGAACTGGGGGCAGGAGGAGAAGGGGACGACTGAGGATGAGATGGCTGGATGGCATCACGGACTCAATGGACATGAGTTTGAGCAGGTTCCAGGAGTTGGTGATGGACAGGGAAGCCTGGTGTGCTGCAGGCCATGGAGTCGCAAAGAGTTGGACATGACTGAGCAACTAAACTGAACTGAACTAAACTTATGAGATATTCCAGAAAAGCAAGCAGTCTATGGTCAAATAAGTTGGGGAGACATTGCATTCTGGAGATTCACAATGCTTATTGACCTAGATATGAGAAATTTAACAGAAAAATAAATTTCTTCAGCTTTGTTAAAAAGCACAGTCCTCCCCCCCACCCCCCACATAATGTAGAAAAACAATTTCTTGCAAAACCTTTGAAATGCTGCATTTAGTCCATGAATTATGTAAGAATACATAACCCCGTATTATTTTATAGACTATATATTTCAAAAGAGCTCCAATAAGCATGTTGAGTACATACAGATAAATGCATCTCCTGTATCTTTTCATTTTTAACATGTCCTAGGATATGTGGCCTGTTTGTGGTAACTGAGTTTACTTGTCCATATGACGATGCCTCAAAATTTCTAATTTAAGTTTCTATTAACACAAGCATGAAGTATTCGCACGTGAAAAGGTCCTTCCAATCAGATTTCTCACAGCAAAAAAAACTCTGCTTATTGATTTTTTGAATTCAATCTAATATCTCTCAGACTACTAAAAATACTGATTTACCTGGCCTATGGCGGATGTTCTTCAGAGAGCCACATTTGGATGTCACATGGCTTAGGTCTATCTTCTTGGTGACAATCTGGACCTGTGTGAACCACAGAAAATAGGCTTAAAATAGTTTAGATGTAAATAAGCCCCCAAACTCATATGTAAAATCTAGAAATATACCCAAACTCACAACATACAACAACATATACACACACATGGGAAAACCCAATCTTCCATATGTCCTCCCATATGTTTGGTTGGAAAGAAAAACACAAGTGAAAGAAAATCCTAGAAGAGAAGATTTTATTAGTAGAAAACAGATCATGCCACAAAGGGATAGAACTTCTGTATTAAGAAGGCAAGTTTTTCACTCAGAGAAAGAAGTCACACTGTATTAATCCTTTCCATAAGCAAAGAGCCAAGTGAAGAGGGAAAGTATTCTTTAGAAAGTGATTTTTACATGAAAGTGACCAAAACAGCTCATACAAGCAAGAAGTCCAACAATGCTTTAAGATACAAGAAGAAAGCTCTAAACATGCTTTTCTAAAACACTCTTGTCATATTTTGGTTAAATGCAATTTTTATTGCACACCAAATGATAAAAAAATAGCATTTTTTTTTCTTCTGGGTTTTACTGAAATCAATTCATCTTCTAATATTTGAAAGAGTGCTTTCCAAGCACAGTTCCTGGTTCATTTACATCGGAAATACATGGGAATTATGTAATCTAGCACTGGAAACAGGGCTAAGGAATCTTCCCCAATCAAATCAATCACATTTGAACAAGTGATTCTTCTCTAGGGGAAAGTTTCAGACTATTGATTTGGAGGTTGGAAGCTTCTCTAATAAATTTAAAATCATCCTTTCCTTCATAGGTGTTTTGACCAGCAGCACCTATTGTAGAGGTCAGCTGGGTCAATCCTCTGATACTCTCAAAATTACCTATTAATTCCAGGACTAAGATTGCGTCCATGAGAGTAGTACATGGTGTGTACTTACAGTCAGTGCATCAGGGATGAGGGGAGCCTGTCAGTGTAAATACTGAGCCTGAGGCTTAGCCCTGTACCCTAGAAGGAGCCCAGCAAATCTTGCTGTGGTTCTCCCATATGGTACATTTTCATGCTTAGTGGAGCTGCTTTGAACATCAGGCACTTGCTTGTCTCTTTTTTCACTGTTTGACTCCATCTCTGTCCAACCAAGGAGCAAGAAACCAAGAGTTATCAGATAAGCGAGAATTCTGGATTTAATACTCTGTAAGTTACTTGAGTCACAGATGGCTAGAATCCGAAGTCTAGGTGATTGGCTCTGTAGTATACTCACCCTATTCACCTTTTTTATTATTCTAATGTTAACAAAGAACCATGCCTACTTTAGCTTGAGTCTGCCTGCTTCAACCCTTCCTCAAATACTTTTGAGAAACATGAATTCATCTTTTTCTTCCTCTCACAGAATATTATTTCCACCCAATTTAAGAGACAGGGATTAAAAAAAAATCAAAACAAAGAGTATACTGGGACTTGAATCCTTTCACTTTGAATTACAGATGAACCATGCTTCACCAGGTTTGTATTATTCCAAATGATATCCCAACTCTCATGAATAATGAAGCACAAAAGATAGACATTATACACTTTGGATACTTTCATACATCAGTCATTGCCTCAGGAGTAACTTAAATGGAGCTAGAGAAGTGTGTGCTCAGCTGACTTTCGCAAGGGAGCAGAGACAGCATGAGAAAATACCTTAAAGACAAAGGCCAGCAAACAAATTGGCAGGTGAAATGGGCTCTTTATCTTCCTGAAAACCATGGTGTCCCCCTTTAAAAAGCGAGAAATTCACCAGTGATCTCAGAGGGAAGGATAGAAAGCCCATTACTGAAAATGCAAGGCTGACAAGCTCCCAAACCAGGGGGACTTGCGGTGCAGCAACAAGAAGTGGGGAGTGTGCTGGGAGGTGATGGGAAGGAGGTGGGAAAGGAGACGAAGCGCCAGTGTGCAGATGGCTCCACACACTCAGGACAGCTTCTGACACAAGCTTCTACTTACATTTCCGCCCCCAGCAGAATGTTTGATGTTATCCTTGGAACCACATCTGGACTGAACCTTGCTAAAATCGATCTTCTTGTTTAAAATCCTAACCTAAAAGGAATTGGAAGTAACTTCACTGTGCATTTTCTTTCAAAATTCTGGGACAGAATATTGGGAACCAGGGAACCAGAAATGGGTTAGCACCAAAGAGGCTCCAAACTCCTTTCCACTTACATTTATCACTTATGAGAAAAAACTAACACTGAAACTGAAAGGCAGACCTATCATGTAAATATGAAGTGTTTTTCTCCTGTACCCCTCACCCCCATCTCCAAGGGCCGGTGCTTGAGAGCCTGATACCCTGGCTGTAGGCTGCTGTAATCTGGAAACAATACAGGAACAAAAAAGTAAAACCTGAATTATCTGTGAGGAGGTTTCCGATATTGTGGGCAACACTGGGACTCAGGTCCCCTCCATGGAAGGTGCAATAGTTCAGCCCTGGTTCCTGAAGGATGTGCCAGTGCTCTCCCCACCTCACCCCCCAACTTCTGGAGGGTTAGCCTGACTGTAAATCACCTGGTCCACTCGAGTTGACTATGACTGGCCCATGTAGAATGATGAGGTTCACATTGGTCTGGCTGACTGCTACAGGTTAGGGTTCTCACTCATCTGAGGGAAGAGGTTCTGGTATTCCCAAGATCATCAGCAAGGAGACTCTGGGCCTCTTCTACTGAAAGGCTTCATGATTCCCTTGCAGGTTGGGTTTAGTAGCCTTCTGAAAGGCCACTTTCTGACACCTGCTCATAAATAGCCAATATCCTTGACTTTGGTGTGAAAGCATCCTTTCCATTTTTATAGGGGAGAAAACCAAGGACTATTAACTAGCTGACCTGAACCAGGTCATGTACAGGTAGTCCAGGTCTGGATTGGGCCCAACAGATTTGAGGTTAGGTGTTTCATTTCTATTTTCAGGAAGTCCAGTGTTCATCTTGAGGACAACAGCAAATCCAGATCTGGAAAGATATTACTCAGGTATAAAGTAATGTGCAAAGTTATAACTCTTGTAGCTTCTTTCATGCATCTTCTGAATTTTGAACGTTTTGGAGAGCCCTCCAAAACAAGCAATGTAAGAATGGAAGGAAAGGCTTGTTATTTTTTTATTTCATTTTGACTACAAGTACCCCCCAATAGCTAGAGAGATATCACATTTCCAGTATTTTAGGGGACAGTTTATCCTCTTATACATAAAAAAAAGCAAAATAAATTTACCCTAGATATACAGCTTTCTCCAAGAATGGTATCACATCTCTTGGAATTTGCAAAAAAGAGTAGAAAATTCAAAAGGACACTGAATCTTGCCTATTTTTAACTAGACAAAGCTTAAATTGCAGCTTCTGCCTAACACTGACAAGATAGCTTGTTCCTTGCAGGGAAGCATCATCGACAGCTCTCATCGGCAGCCCAAGGGAAGAGACTCTTGTCAAAATCTGAATTCAAAAGACAGGATGATGTGGCCACTCTTTCGGGCATAATAAATATTCCAATTAAAAAAATGGCAATGTCACAAAGTCTGTATCTAACAAAAAGCATAGTTGTTCTAAGAGTTTCAAGTAAACTGTAGATGCAGATAAATAAGTCAATAAGGGCCATTACATTTCAAACCTCACAGATAAGTTATTCTTAGAAAGCGAATAATTCTGATTTGTTCTTTCCTAATAATGATACTTCAAATTATTCTGCATAAGGATCTATTTATTTTGGAAATGAAAAAGAATTCATTCAAGCCATTTTTCTAATCCTTGGGATATACAGTCTCATATTTCATTAAAGTTTTATTTAGAGATCATAAGAGTCCCAATCAAGTGACTCATTATCAAGTGATCAAAAGCCAAATGTTGAATCTGACTCACTTGTTGCAAAAATGGAAATTCCAAATTCAGTTGCATAAATTTATTTGACTCTAATGTTTAATCAACTGTTTGACATTTTTTATGATTTTCCAAAGCAAATGATTCAAACCAAAGAGGACATATTGCCAGCATTACTTAAAGATGATTCAAATCTTAAATCCTAAAACTTCAAGGCCAACTTCTGTTGCTTTTCTTCAGATTTTCAAGAGAATCATAGATTTTCTAGTAAAAAAAACTAACTGGCCTTTTTGATAGTAGATTTTACTAACCTATGTTTGCTCACTGTGACCTAGATTTTACTAACCTATGTTTGCATTTATAGAACAGCCTTTACATATTTTCATAATTGCAAAAACTTCATAGTATACTGCTTCTGTCTAAAATGAGGCAAAGTATGACATTCACCATTTTGCTTAATGGTTGAATGGACAGAAATAAAACCACTCAGGGCTGTGAATGTTTGATGTTCAGTGAGATTTACACTCTAGCTTGACAACTTGTACCTGAGCCATGTAACTCACATTTATGCCTTAGCACAATTACAAACTATTTCATGCCAAACATCTCTAGGACCATTGACAAATAACACCTTAGAGAGTTGCTTCCACAAATACTGGCAGTCCTTAGAAACCATCCCACCCACAAAATAGAAAAACAGATGGCTGGTGTGAAGGGTAGAGCTTTATTTCAGTTTTGTTTTTTAAATCAGAGTTGAATTTTAACTCTCTGTTCTCTATGGATAACTTGAAATGAAAACTGCTTTCTTTGGGAAGAAATTTTCATTGGACTTTTATTTTCCTAAAGCCCATGTCAAGGGAAAATTACTTTAATATCTTGGAGACTGCCTAAAAATATATAATGAACTTCTATTTTACAAATGAAATAATTTTTTATATTCATGATATAAAGGAAAAATAGTTGAATAATCATTATCTGACATTAATTCTAAACCACATTTTAATCTTTGTTAATTTTTTTCCATCAAAAATTTTACTTGCTCTATTAATGCAAAGAATGAGAGAATCTTTCCTTCTGCATATTTCATAGCACAGTGAAATGTATTATTATATCAAGCAACTGGATCATCTTCCAAAAGCTATGCCTTATTAAAAATTCTACCAAATTTCCTATTTCTTATAAAATGAGACAAAATATAAAACTTACAACCAGGCAACCAAGGTTCGCAGCAATACTGATGTTTAAATTCTCTTTTAATATTTTACATTTTGTCCAGATTGTGTTATAGTCTGTACCTTAAGGGCCTTGTTTATATTTTCAAGTTCATCCCCATGATGTCTTTATGTTATTAACTCTTGACAGAATGCCCTCACTCCAAGTTGAGTATGTAACAGATCATCTTTCAAGGTTCAGTCAAACCAGTTCCTCAGTGTGGGGTTGGCAGAAAAGGATTTCATTCTTTTGGGCATATATTGGTGACTTATGTGCAAACATCACTGATTTTTCTTTCATATAAGGGTCTTGTAAGCATGAAGAGTTATCAAGAACAGATTAATACAACTGAATATTTAATTTTAACTTAGTTAATTCTATCTATTCCTCCACTACACTAGGAAAGAACAGAAGAGTTACTTTCTGGATATTCCTGATGTGATTCTAGTTGAATTTTATCATAAATGGTTCAATTGAAACGATCTGCCACTGTACTCTCTCTGCATATAAGCTGAATCACTCCTGTAGAGAAATGACCTTTTTTTCCTCTCTCAAATGGGGTTACTCTAAGAAAGAGTGGGAATACAAAATGTGGGATATGCCTGTAGGCAGGAATAGATCTCTCTTACTAGAGATTAGTTGGAAATATGAAACCTGAAAAATGAAAGAAAATACAATCCCAATTTTAGTTTTGAGTAAAACAGTTTATAAAACAGAGTTAGTAATCGTGATGTCAACATGGGTTCCTTGAGCAATGGGAATCTGATTTTTTTTTTTTTGACACTCTCTGCTGCTGCTTTTTAAAAATAAAATATCCACATGTCAACTCAAGATAGCAAGATATGGAAAGTAACTTGGTGTCTAAAAGTTGGATTCTGTTCTCAGTTCCTTTACAATCTGGTGCTAGGCCCTTTAGGCATCCTCTAGGTATGAACCTCAATTACAAAATCATTTCTTTCTTTCCCCATCCAAGGCAGTCTTACACAGAATTGAGTGACATTCAATTGACTTCCCTTCAACTTTATAGAGCATTAAGCTTTTCCTTTGGGTTTGCCTCATTTCCTAGGAATGCTTATCAAGTTTTTCTTTATCCTTGCATAATAAAAACACTTTCTGCCTTTCTCAAAAGTTATTTCCTATTCCATAACATTCAATTTTAATGAAAACTATCTAGCCTCTATAGAGTCCATAGGCATCATATGTTAAAATAAAAATATTATTATATCATATATATTCCTGAAGATTAAAAGTTCTCTGGATGCTGCTACTGCTAAGTCACTTCAGTCATGTCTGACTCTGTGCGACCCCACAGACGACCTCCTACCAGGCTCCTCTGTCCCTGGGATTCTCCAGGCAAGAACACTGGAGTGGGTTGCCATTTCCTTCTCCAATGCATGAAAGTGAAGAGTAAAAGTAAAGTCGCTCAGTCGTATTTGACTCGTAGCGACCCCATGGACTGCAGCCCACCAGGCTCCTCCATCCATGGGATTTAAAAGTTCTCTGGATAGTGCTCTTCAAATATTCATCTGTGAACAACCTGGTGCTCTGGTCAAAATGCACACAGGTATATAAACATTATAGTCCATTCTGAATTTTAATTAACACTCACCGACACTGACCAATAACATCTTCAAAACTAAGTATATCAAATATAAACAATATTTCAATACACATTTAAACAGAAATAATAGTTTATGTCAAAACAAACAATTCCACAGAGCTCTAAGGAAAAAGAACATGGTAGAGGATCCACTTAGGTGAGAGCTCAATTTTCCTGTGTAGGCTGTGTCACAAAGCACAGAAAGTAGAACTACATTCAGAAATCTTGGAATGAATCGATAACACTGAAAAATTTGGAAATAACGTTTTGGTGAACAGACATAGAGTTTAGCCATTAGACCCATTGTTACATAGTTTAAGTGGTCTGTCCATGGACACTGGAAGGAAAGTTACAAACAGGACAGTCATTGTGACTCATGAAAATTAACATACAAAGAGGTTTATAAAGTTCATATGCCATAACTTCTTGACATTACATTTTTTCTTTACTTTAAAACTTTAAGATAGTGTAAGGAGTATTAGGCCACACTGGTAATAGACTAATTTTTCAAGAGTCCGTTCAATTGTTTGAAAACAACCTGAGATTCAAGGCTGCTCCCATGTCCTTGTTTGGTCTGTAAATGAACAACAAACAAAAAGAGTCTACAGGTCTCAGCTTTGTAAACCCAAAGTAATAATTTTTCCATAGTTTTTAATAATTAGTATTTATGAAGCCTAGCTTGAAACCTTTTCACTACCTTGCAAAAGTACTTGAATTATAGTTATTAAAGTTCTATTGCATAAAGACAGAGTCCCTGATTTCAAGGAGCTTTCATTTTGAGATGATGACGACTTTGGCTGCAAAAAAAACATTTCCTGTCAATATTATGTAATATATTTTGGTGAACAGCTTTTCTTCATGCTGGGTTGACTGACTGACAGTATTTTACAATTAGTGGGGCATTTTATTATACTTTTTAATTAGTACTTATCTGTAGCCCTAAGGTGATGGAAAGAAATGGCTTGGAAAAAAATTTTAAATCAAATAAAGGCAGGACACCAGGAGAGGACAAGAAGAACAAACACTTTTGCTTACATTGTACAGGCCACATGTCATGTGTCATACAGTACACAGCTGAAAAGATTAACTTTATTGCTTTTTGCAAAAGCTCCTCACAGCTTCACCTAGCTTATCCAGTCCATTAGGCATTGACCTGCCTCACTGAACTGAGCTCTGAGTTGAGCCTCTTTGCCAAAAGAAAACTGGACTTTAACAGAAGAGATAACAGCCATAAGCATACAACTTATACATATGGAAGAGCAATAAACATTGAAATTGGGGCAAATAATAAAAGCTTCCCAATGTGAAAGGTTGTTGTTGAATCCCTAAGACACATATATCTTCCATTAGAGATTTCTTCTCTTTATATTTAGTGACCGTACAAACTTTAATACAAAAATAATAATGCTTTAAAAATTAAATTATTTACATACAATCAAACCACTCCAAATTTTATGACAACAGAGTCTGTGGAGATGGTCTGAATTATATGAATTAAGGTTATATCTACCTATTTACTCCCATCTTCACTAATAAGAGCTGTGTGACTATTTTTCTATAGATGTCATCTAACTATAGATGACATATGCCTGTTACAAAACTGGGCTCCTACAGATGATATCGCTATTGTCCTATTCTTTTCAGTGATTCTGGGTTGGTCACTGTCCATTCAAATATCCTGCTGCTGCTGCTAAGTTGCGTCAGTCGTGTCTGACTCTGTGCGACTCCATAGACGGCAGCCCACCAGGCTCCCCTGTGCCTGGGATTCTCCAGGCAAGAATACTGGAGTGGGTTGCCATTTCCTTCTCCAATGCATGAAAGTGAAAAGTGAAAGTTAAGTTGCTCGGTCGTGTCCGACTCTCAGCAACCCGATGGACTGCAGCCTACCAGGCTCCTCCATCCATGGGACTCTCCACGCAAGAGTACTGGAGTAGGGTGCTAGTATATACAATTTACTACTGGAGACAACATACTACTGGCTTTGATTTCCCCAGTTTATGGATTCTTAACCAGATATTAATAACAAGGGTCTTTGGCATATTATTACTATCTTGATAATTTCTAAGAAACTTTTACATAAAAATTTTTCTTAGTTGTCTTATAAAGTTGAACCTTTAAAATCCAGCGAAAATCCCCAGTTTAACATGTAAAGAAAAAGAAACTCTCTTCAACCTCTGTATGTGAGAAGACCATACGCTATAAGGAGGCTTTTAGGAGCACAGTATTAAATGTTGAGTAAAATATGTTCCCTACAAAGACAGTTCAGCTGTAGTGCATCCACATTTTCTAATTCATTTTCCTCTCCAATTTAAATACATTGATGCCATCTATCACAAAATAGTAGGCAAATATACTCCTTCCATCTATGTCTTATCTTGGTGAGGAAACACTTCCCATTTCTCCAACAAAAGTCACTTTATAACTCCACTATTGTAGAATTTTTCCAAGTCATCTGAAGTTGCAATAGGATAATTTTGCATTAGTTTAATACTGGCCTCATGGAACAAAAGATTTTCTTCAACTGACATGGCGATTTTGAGGCTAATTTTATTCTTTCTTTAATTTTCTGTGTTACATGTATTTCAGTTCAGTTCAGTCGCTCAGTTGTGTCTGACTCCTTGTGACCCCATGAATCGCAGCACGCCAGGCCTCCCTGTCCATCACCAACTCCCGGAGTTCACCCAAACTCATGTCCATCGAGTCAGTGATGCCATCCAGCCATCTCATCCTCTATCGTCCCCTTCTCCTCCTGCCCCCAATCCCTCCCAGCATATGTATTTACTAGTCCTTAATTACCATAATCTCTAGGGCAGCACTAGTTCACCTCAGAAGAAAGTCTTTATATCAACTTTATGAATTAACAAATATGAGAGAAAATCAAAATTAGACATAGAAATATTCACAGCAAGATATAAAGATGTAGAAAGAGAAAATAAATTTTAAGTCTTCACATTTGGGGGTTGGTTTAACTTAATGATTCTAGCAAAGCTGAGGCCAAAAGCACTTTTTGTCTTTCTACCTTTAAAAGTACTTTGAATAAAATCTTTATTGTCAAATTGCATCGATAAGCATTTACTTTTTATTCAATTTTCTTTTTAGTTTCAATAAAATATCTTTGAGATAATTAACTCCCTTGTGATTCTAAGAAGAAATAGATTCTTTTAAGTTTCAATATTTTCTAGAAGATAGGCAAATAAACCTCACATTTAATTAAGGAAAATATTAGAACATTAGGATATTCACAAAAGAGAACTGATTTTAAATATACATTATAACTACTCTATTTTAGGAGGTAGCTCAAAAGAACAAAAATGATAAACTTGCAAACTGGTATAAACTTATTTTATTCAACTTACTCTTTTCAATTATTTATGTATAAATATAAAATATTACATTTGGATATTTCCAAAAGGCTTGAAATATTTCCTTCTCATGGATGTGCAAAACTATGATAAAGGCAAGAGTATGAGATTTTGGGAATTACAGGCTTAAACGTGATATAATTTGTTTTTTGTGTTTTTTTTTTTTTTTTTTTGCTTAAAAAGGTTTCTTGTAGCTCATATTTTAATTACATTCTTCTATAAAAAAAGCATCTTTCTGTGACTATATTATTATAGAATGTTACAGCTGTTCTAAAAATGGACTTCCGAGTCCTTCCTCCCTTCTTTGGTTGATTTTTTCTTAACTGGACTTTCTTGAACAGAATCATAATGAGAAAGCAGAGAAGTCTGTTGCTAAAGGAAAAAGCAACATTAAATTTTTGTTTTAATGCTGAGTGGGAGTCTTTGACAGCTCATGTTTTGGCAAGACATTTCTTCTAAACCTGCTGAAAATGGATTTTCTTTAGTGTGAGAAAGGGATACCAGAAATCAGTGGCAGAAATATAAGAGACAAGTAAAAGAGAGGAAAAAAAATCTTTTTTTAAGTTGTTTTTGGTATATTGAACAAGGGCATTATACTTTGTTAATGTATAAAGGAAATTACTGCTTTCCTCTTCTTTTACTCAAGGATGGGTGTTTCATCCCTTCATTTAGAATAAAAGTCAAACTTTGGGCATATCAAATCACAAGGGAAACATTAGGTGATATTTGTTTTATCTCCTTCCAGGCTAATTGCTTTGTCCAAACATACAGTGTATAAGCAATGTTTAGGTTAAGGTAGAACTCGAGCTCTCTGATTGGAAAAAATACATATAAATGTTTGCTCTGAAGTTAAGAGTCAATAGGTAGAGTTTTACTAACAACTCTATTTAACACAATTATTCTGAAACAGAATTTCTTATAGACCCATGTAGAGTCATCTGTTAATTATTAATGTGAATATCCGCCCTTTGCAATGTTTAGGCAATAGCAGGCTGAAAAACAACTTGGGGAACCATGCTCTGATTTGGAATGAACATGGGGAAATGGTAGAAAATATCATAGGAAATCCTTGAGGAGAAGGAAGGTGATAAAAGTAGTATCACTAAAAGATGGTCAAATGAGCTCAAAGCCAGTACCATACCAGAAATTCATACCAGATAATACTCAAATTTATGCCAGAAATGAAACATATCTCCTAAGTTAAAATCCACAAGGCAACAGAGAAACATTCAAAAAGGATCTATTAGGTGATCAACTAAAAGATTCTCCTCTACGGTTAAATCAATTTTTATCTAATAACCAGAAGGAATGGACATGGCATATTACTTACAATATATTTTATAAGGTAGCTTTCTCAGATAAGATCCCAACTATTAATAATAAATCACAACCAGTAACGCTATAAAACCTCCATCTCTCTTTTAACAACTGTAAGCCTGTAAGGTAAGGATGGCAACATAGTAAGTAACGGGGATTTTACTTTGGCAGCAAATAACGTGTGTTTGTATAATTCTTACCTGGCCCCCTTTAGGCTGGTATTTGATGTTGTCTGTGGATCCAATTTTGGATTTGACATTCTTCAGGTCTGGCAGTGGTTGGTTGATAAGCCGAAGCTGTTTGGGAGTAGCAGGAGATTTTGGAGGCGTGCGTATAATGGCGACTTTCTTCTCACTGGGAACCAAGACGGCCGACTTGGGGGTTCCTGGTGTGTGAGGGGTCCTGGGGTAGCTGGGGGTTCCAGGAGTGCCTGGGGTGCGTGAGGAATAGCTTGGTGGGGTGCCAGGAGTGATGGCGGTTGATCCAGGGGTAGTGGGTGTGGAAGTGCCACTTTTTCCTGCTCTGCGAATTGGCTCTGACCCTGTATTAACAAAACGGAACGAAAACCGCAGTGTCAGAAAGTTCTCCCCCGAGACATCCCTTTTCCCATCCACTGTTAGAACTTACAATTCATCAAATTTCTAAAGGGTTTAGGATATTTACGAATTACAACAATGCTTGAAAAGGTGAGAATCTCGTATTTTTAGGTTCACAAACTGATGACATTCTTTTGAACATGCATTGCTATCAATGTAAAGATAATACTTGGGTTTTCCTGATTTACTCTGAATTTTCATTATGAATATGTCAAAAACATTTTCTACTTGCATGATCATTAAAGCATATGGACCTGCCTTTAGTTGGAAAAAGAGTCTGCACTTAATATTCTTTGTGGACTCATATAAACTGAAGATTCTTTGAATAATATGCGGATTATTTATTCCTTTGTGCAGAAAGTTTATTCCGAGATCCAGGTGGATATACAACACAAAACAGTGTATTTAGACCACAAGATTTTGGCCTGTGTAGAAAACTATTTAGCTTAAAAAATCTAGCTCTCTTTTGTGAAAAGTGGGATGTTACAACAATTTATTCACCATGAATCTTGTACCTGATTGTGTTTTCTCCCATACTTTCAGTATTAGTTTGCAGTTTGGAGTCAAATCAATAGTCCCTCACTGTCTATTATACAAGATGCTGTAAGATGCATTTCTTTGCCTCAACTTGATGTTACCCTCATTTTATCATTTAACTCTTTTTTTTTTTTTGCATTCCATGTCAGCTCTGTTTTATTTTTTTTTATTTTTATTTTTTAATTTTAAAATCTTTAATTCTTACATGTGTTCCCAAACATGAACCCCCCTCCCACCTCCCTCCCCATAACATCTCTGTGGGTCATCCCCATGCACCAGCCCCAAGCATGCTGTATCCTGCGTCAGACATAGACTGGCGATTCAATTCTTACATGATAGTATACATGATAGAATGCCATTCTCCCAAATCATCCCACCCTCTCCCTCTCCCTCTGAGTCCAAAAGTCCGTTATACACAGCTGTGTCTTTTTTCCTGTCTTGCATATAGGGTTGTCATTGCCATCTTTCTAAATTTCCCCCATATTCCTATGCTGTGTTTCTCCTTCATACTATCTTTTAAAATGTGTGCTTAAATGCCATTTCAAATGCTTTTTTAAAAGAATAATGATATAAAAAAGAGGACACACCTTAGGAGACTCTCATTAAAATAGGAGATTCTCGCCTTTTCAAAGAACTTTTGTGAATACCAAACATTTGATAACCAAACGTGCATACACAACAGACGCAGATCTTGTTATTTCTTATTCAGTAATAAGGACATTAAGGCTCACTTACCCAGATGACATTAAATTCTAAGACAGATATGATACTCAGCTTCTTAATATATGTTGAACTTTCCTCTTAAATTGAAGTCTTTTCTCTTAAAATAATACATTGATTCCAATAATAGAATACTGACTTACATTGTTTATATTATACAAATTCTCTCACTTTTAAAAATATTTTATAGAAAGGGCATGGTTTTTAGTTTTTACTGCTAAGTATGCAACTCTGTGGGGCTTTCCTGGTGACTCAGTGGTAAAGAATCTGCCTGCCAAAGCAGGAGATGCAGGTTGGATTCCTGGGTCAAGAAGATCCCCTAGAGAAGGAAATGGCAACCCAATTCAGGATTCTTGCCTGGGGAATCCCACAGACAGAGGAGCCTGGAGGACTCAGTACACGGGGTTGCAAGAATCGGACAGGACTCAGTGACTAAATGACAGCAATGTAACTTTGTAAAATCAATGAATCTTCTAGAAATTTTGAGGAGGATAAAGATATAACTCATCAACTTTAAAATCAGTAAAGTAGAAGGAATCCTAGAGTCATCTGATATAATTCATCATCAATGTAGAAAGTTCTTCCTGAGAAGGGGGACAATTATTAATAATCTTTGCTTAAATATTTACAAGGAGTGAGCTCAAGTCTGCAGACAAAATAAATCTACCCAGGCTCAATCTCCTGGAGAAACAGAACAATTGTATTTCCTCTCTCAGTTAACAGTTTTCACATATCAAAGGAAAGTTGCCCTGTGTCCTTTTGGTCTTTTAGTAGAAGGGAAAGACATAGGTAGACGCTTCAATGGAAACTATGAAATGGGATTTGAGAAGAGTAAAGTGATAAATTAGTGATTTTTACTGCTTTCCACAAATATGACATTTCAAGACCAGGGTAATACAACCACATTCAACTTGGCTTTTTGTAGATTCCTGGCTACAAAGTTTGTTTATGGGCCAAGGTTTTGATCTTGGTTTGAGTCAGTGAGTATGTTCTGAAAAATCTCTTCAGAAAACTTATTTCTCCCTCAAATGTATTCTCCATCATTTCATCTTTCCTGAATATCTCAGGTCTTCTGGGGAGGGGGATCATATCTTTATTCTTTGTCCCTCTGCCTAGCATTGGTGTCTTTTGTTGGGCCTGAACATAGCAGAAGCTCAACATATTTTCTTTTTTAATGTTACAAACTTGATTCAAAATTTCTGTATGTATAGAGGTACTTTTTACTGTAATAGAGACTGAGGTGAAGCAATATTCCAGATATGCATAACAGTGTTAACTAAAAGGAATATTTAAGAGTTATTTCATGACTCAGTGGACATGAATCTGAGCAAACTCGGAGCTAGTGAAGGACACAAGATACTGATGTGCTATATACAGTCCACGAGGTTGCAAAGAGTTGGACATGACCTAGCGACTCAATAGCAACAAGAGTAAATGGCTTTATGTTTTGAATATGTAAAGGAGGAAGGTTCTGTGTTATATCTGGAAAATGAGAAAAAATCAGTCACAAGTATTAAGAAGCTCTTAATATTACTGTTTAATAGATATCAATCAATTTTTATTGTAATAAATTATATTATAGTCATCAAAAATGACAAATTTGAGTGTTTCCTATGTGTTTTGAAATCGAAAAGATTAAATCTAAGTTACTAAAATGATTCAAAAATATTTATGAGTTACTCTGTTACAGTTTGTTCTTACTTATCTTGTCAAGTCTACAATGACAATGTCTTTCCCTCCCTTTCGGCTAAATAAACTTCTTGCACAGCATTCTTTCATATCTTTTCAATAGCAGTACAAAATGCTAGAACATTCCCTTGTGCAGTTAAGCAGTAGTAGTGTCAGTTGCTCAGTTGTATCCTACTCTTTGTGATTCCACAGACTGTAGCCTGCCAGGCTCCTCTGTCCATGGGATTCTCCAGGCAAGAATACTGGAGTGGTCTGCCATTCCCTTCTCCAGAGGATCTTCCCAACCCAGGCTTGAACCCCGGTCTCCTCCAGGCAGATTCTTTACCTTAAGGAGATGATAGATAAATGGGAGGAGGCAAATTGCTTGTTCTCCTAATTGTCCCTATGTCTTTTAGCTATTGCTATGTCAGGATAAAATATACCCTATATCCTTAGATTATCAGAGTATCAATTATGTTCATTACCAAATAATGCAATGCCATATGCTTATGAATGTAAGTAAAGTTAAAAAGTCAAAATAGAGTTAGCTCAGGACATAAGAAGCAATTTGTATAGAGGTGGACACGACTGAAGCGACTTAGCATGCATGCCATTTTAAAAGCAGAGCACAGTGGCTTAAAGTTGGGATTTGTGTGAGAAAGTGCCATTTTGCTTCCATAGCAACAAACACAAGTGCAGTTCAAGGTGTGCCTTTGGGGAACACTTGGTGCCTTTGTGTTGGCTCAGCATCCCTGGGGTTATTGTCGATGCCCAATTCTAACTCCAAATATTTGGAGTTAAATTCTCCTTTCTGAAGATAACTCACTCTTAAAGGTTTTCTTTGCTAGTTCATTTGAATACTTTACATGTGTTAAGGTGAAAAGAGTTTTAGTGATTTCAAAGTGTTCCTAGCATGTATTTCAAAGGATGTTAATGCTTCACAAATCCAAATGTTTCAGGACACAATTGCTCTCATTACAATAAATACTTTCATTATAGGCAAAAAAAACACACAACAGTTTAAGTGTCATACAAAATAGCCACATTTGAATTGCCCACATTGTGGGGCAATTACTATTAAAGACTTAAAAAATAAGTGGTGAAATTAACTGTGTGATAGTAGTAGCAATTTCCACCACTTTCGTATGAATTTTAAATGACAGATATGCTATTCTCCAAATGTTTCTACCGTTTTGTAATAGTTTCTAAATGTCAGGGATACTATTTTCTGAGTGACTCTATAGAACAATTCCCTAGTACTATTTCTTCTAAATAAATATATAAAAGACATTAAGAGGACAGGTTGTGAATTATTCAGTAGGCTGAAAATCAAATTCAACCACTTTCTAGCTGTGCAGTGCTGGCCAAGTCTTTAAAAGGCCAGTTTTCTCATCAGTAGATTTAATGAGGTTGTTAATCCCTGACCATCAGCATTTTAACTGAATTGACTGAAAAATGTATCTGAAGATTTCAGCATCTATAAATGATTAATAAATAGTAGCTATTTTGTGGTAATAGAAATACATTTAGGAAAATAATTTGAATTACTAGTCTTGGTAGTAACACAGGATGTAAGTGAGTAATGATTGGAGCATTTTTATATTCTTTACATAAAATGTGATAATTGCTGAGCATTACATTATGAAATCAAAAGAAATTGAAGCTATCACACAGAACATGCTATGTTTACAGCTTCACTGGAATGCAAAGTCAAAGTCAAAGTGAAGTTGCTCAGTCATGTCCGACTCTTTGCGACCCCATGGACTGTAGCCCACCAGGCTTCTCCATCCATGGCATTTTCCAGGCAAGAATACTGGAGTGGGTTGCCATTTTCTTCTCCAGGGGATCTTCCTGACCCAGGGTTCGAACCCAGGTCTCCCGCAATGCAAGCAGACACTTTACCCTCTGAGCCACCAGGGAAGCCCCTATTCTTACCAAATTGAGCAGCATTCTTGATTTTGATTGTTGATTTTTCAGTTAGTTTTTATGACTTGGAATTCTAATAAAGGTTAAGCTTTCATATTAAAAAAAAATCCCTGACTATTGCTTTTCTGTACTAATTAGTCCTTTCAAATTATCTTTTTCACTTTAAACTTGAAAGAAGAGAAAACCAATCCTAAAAATGACTTAACGTCAATCCTATTTAATGGATAACAAAGTAGTATATATTCATTTCCTCCATCAGTTGTTTTGGCTCAATTAAGTGTTTTGGATCCACTGATAGTCTGAATTTCTGATTCTTAGGACAAATATAATCCGATGTAAAATACAGGCTGTATTTGAAAATGTAAAATATAAGTACATTATAAGCTACTCCACTTAAGGGATTTTTAAAAACTGAATGAAAAGGAAGCCAAACCAAAATAAACCTACGAGTGGTCCGCCGTGCAGAAGAGGAGACAGAACTGTTGAGAGAGAAGGAGTTCTCATCTCTGTCTCCTGATACACCTCGGCGAGGAGGAAGGATGGAGGAAGGTCTCGGCAGAGAAGAGCGCTTCTCTGGGCTCTTGGTAACTCCATCCTGATTGGAGAAAACAGAACGACGTTGGGTTCCTGTGAATCTTCATATACAAAGAGGTTATATCGCTCTGGCTAATTATCCTCTTGGGCCAATAGAGGAATTTCTTTTAATCCACACTACTGACTTGTACACACTTTATAAGTATTTCTTCTTTAAAACTTAGAAAGGGTTCAGAATACAAAAATATATTATTTTGGAGTAAATGCTAAAAATTGACTGTGAAATTCAAATTCTAAGTGATAACATGAGTAAAACTGTGCTGACGTAGTCTCCAGGTAATTAATAATTTTACTGACAAGTCTTCATCAGCATGACACTGTATCACTAAGAAAGGACTGGCAGAAGGGCACTGTATGCGCAGTATTTAACTATGATCACTCCTGTATATAGTGCACTTATGTGACAAGAACGTTAAGCACTTTACATTCATTGATTATTTAATTTTTACCCCAAAATATTATATGCATTTTAGAGCTGAGGAAACAGGTTTCAACAGTCTATGTAATTTTTTTTAAAAATCACTGAACTGGGATGTAGCAGATTTAGTATTAAATCCTGATGTGTCTGATGCTGAGCCCAAACTGTCTATTATATTTTATATAATTTGGTATCCTGAGATTATATGTGTCATATGTAATATCAAATACAATATATTTTGTTTGTATATGAAATTTTATTAAATATCAAATAATAATTATGTACTGTATATCTTACAAAAACACAACTTCCATTTTTTAATGATTAAGCTGTTTATAACTACTGAAACATCTAACTGGTATTAGTTTTTTAATAGGGCATATTGTTTATATGTCAAACACTTTAGGATTGAAACTCTTGGCTTTCAGACATTTACTGAATTGCGTCCTTCTCCCAAATTATATTCCTTTCTGCACCTTTGGTTGGCTTGCTGCCTTACCTTGTTCCCTGATTCTGAGTATGGTAAGCGGCCTGTGGAGCCCGCTGAGGTGGGCTGTGTGAATAAACTGTCAGAAAATGTAGCCCTTTTAGTCGCGCTAGGGCAGGCTGAGCTGCATCTTGGGGACTTTGTGCTACCCTGTAAGGCAGGAATCTTTGACAAGGTAGAATTCTAGCCATGGAAGAAAACAAACAGAAGCACAAAATAAACCAAACTATGAAGCAGAAAGAAAATTAAAAAAACATATAAACATATAAGAAATTAAATGTCTACTTTTAATAAGCACACATGATAAATGGTTATAATCAATGACAGACATGTATATTATGTGAGAACAAGAGATTTTCACTGAATACCTCTTTGTAACTGGAACTAAGAATATTCAGAAAATGAGAATATAGATTAAAATATTATTTATAAATGCTATGTATAACGTCTCTGATTAAGCCATAGAACTTATAATGATACCATATTTGGAAAATATCTTGAGACTCTACTAGAATTATTCCTTTAATAAACACAGCACTTAAATGGTATATATAATCAATATTTTGATTTGCATTTCAAGAACTGTAGAACAAAGTGTATTTCAATAACTGTCGAACAAGTATATTTAAGGCCTAATAATGGAAAATATATTTTTAAGCTGAGAAAATGTATTTTTAGATTGTCTACACTGATTTCATCAGAAAATTGCAGATTTTAAATACAATGAGTTCATATTATGAGTTAAATGCACACCAGGGACCAAGTTTTACCACAGAATTAGTAACATTTTTATGTTAATAAATCACACATTTTCTATGATGTGTTATAAATTCTAAAAATTAAAGTCAGCACTGACGAGACTGCCCATGAAAATCACACTTTCACAGGTGTTGATAATCCCTGGGGAGACTGTTGTCAAGTACAAGTGTAAGTGTTTTGGATGTCTATACACAGCTTTTGGAGAAAGCTATGCTAGCATGCTACATGTCTCGGGGGGAGACTGTTAAAAATATAGACCAGTATAACAAAGCCAAGGAGGTTCTAATCTTCCAATAATTAATATTATTTAGCTGTTACAATAATAGCAATTAAAACTAATGTTTCTAATCTCAAATTTTAACCTTTGTAACCACTTTGACACAGGCATAAGTATTCACAGATTGCACAAATCACTTCTTGTTTTACAGACCCAGCACCTTAAGTGGGAAGTGTAACTGGGTCAGCATAAGTCATTCTTTTTTGATTGACATTATCCACAAATAAGCAAGTTTCAAAAGTGTGGTATAGGGAAGAAAAGTGAAGTAACTGGATTGCCTTAAATGACGAAAGACATCTACTAATCTCATGCTAGATACAAAACCAAAATAAAATGAACAAACAAAAAAATCTCAAATGAAATGAAAGATTATATTGATAGATCAGGTTCACAATAAAGATCAGTTGAAAAATTGGAGAGAACTGTTTGATAGATACAGTGAATATCAGAGGTAAATAAGAGTTAATCCTGGGATTTTAGGAAACTATAGGAAGAGGATGAAGTTATAAGGAAAAAGAGAATAAATTAGAACAATTAGAAAGAATGGTGGTCTAATCTCTCTTTGTCAGAAGATTGAGATGGGCATTCATGAGGAAAAAAGTTAGGTTTTGTTTGGTTTCTGTACAAGTGTGGGCACTGAATGCTAATTCTTGTTGAAACACATTTATGAAAATAATTTGAATTATTAGACAGTCTTGGAAGCAACACAGCATGGTAAGTGGGTAATGACTGGAGCATTTTTATATTCTTTGCATGAACTGTGATAATTGTTGACCATTACATTATGAAATCAAAAGAAACCGAAGCTATTGCACAGAATGTGCTATGTTTACAGCCTCACTGGAATGCAAATTCTTACCAAATTGAGTAGGATCCTTGATTTTGATGGTTGATTTTCTAGTTAGATGTTAAGACCACTAATTCTAACAAAGGTTAAGCTTTCATATTAAAAAAGAATCCCTGACTGTTGCTTTTCTATGCTCATTAGTTCTTTTGAATTTTCATTTTTACTTTAAACTTGAAAGAGAAAAAAATATATTCTGAAAATGACTTTATTTCAATTCTGTTTAATGGATAGCAAGGTAGTAAGTATTCATTTCTTCCATCAGTTGTTTTGACTCAAATAACTGTTCGGTACCTACTGATAGTCTGAATTTCTAATTCTTAAACACAATCTGTTTTTAATAAATGTTTTATTTGAAAATGTAAAATATAAGTATTAAGGGGTTTAAAAAACTGAATGAAAAGGAAGCCAAACCAAAATAAAACCAAGGGACCTGAAAATTTCTTAAAGGTTTTGCAAACAGGGTATACTGAAAAATTGTTTTTATAATCAGGAGAAAACTCACTTTCTGTATCTGCTCCTAAAGAGTTCTACTTTTTAAATAATAATAATAATAACCATTGCTCTTTATTGAAATAAATATTATGTTCTAAGCACTAGAGAGTGCTTATTATATAGGATTTTTTACTCTTCCCCTTATTTTTGGTAAATTAAGACACAGGAAGAAAAAGATTATATATAGTTAATAAATGTTCAAAACTTAGATCTGGTTTGTTTCATAGCCCTGCTCTTAACTAGCACAATACACTAGTTCTCCATTAGAAATAGAAGGTAAAGAGATATAAATCTTGAAATAACAGCAGGTCAAATAAAATTACCAATGCAATAAATGGATTGCCTTATTTTCAGTAATATGTCTGAAAACATTTATACAATAATCAGATATACAAATAATTTTTTAACCAACAGAAAGTGCCTTGGCTTCAAGATGATATAAAAGGTTCTGCTGTCACCAAAATGAATTCCTGTTTTTCATAATAAACAAAAAGTAGAAGTTTAAAATTTTATTAGATTTTAGAAAGCTAAACAAAGAATTGTGATTTACATGATATATATTATGGCTAGACCCAGAACATTGTGATATCATTCAAATTATTTGTCATAATTTTAAAATTTCATTAGATTCCTTTTTTCCTTTCATCAAGAAAGAAAGAAAACACTTTGTATTGTCTTTGGTCTTTTGAAAGTTTAAAAAACATGATTAATAATATAAAAATAAATTTGCAAAATAAGAAATACAAAAGATTTATAAATATGAAAGAAGCTAAACATCATTAATATACCAAATTAAAACAACAAAATATTTCATCTCTATCACTTAAATAAAGAAAAAGCAATATCTAGTAATAATGAATACAAGCATGTTCATATAAAGCTGGAGTACATACAAGTCTAGAACCTTTCTACAAGACAATTCTGCAGACTTTCTTCTTGAAACAATGATTTCGCTAATAGAAAACTATCAAGGAAATGTATATGGACACATTCAGCCAAAAACGATTTCTACAGTAATACCACTAAAATAACAGAAAACTGCTTGAATACCAAATAATAGGAAACTGATAAAGCATATCACTGTAAAAATGTAAAATGCAACATTATATAGTCATTGAAATGATGTATAAAAATGTCTAATGACATAGAAAATTTTTAGTGAATAATTAAAAAACTGATACACATCTTCCATCTTTGTTATTAAACCTATAAATGTTTAGAAAAATTAATATCTTGCATCAAAATGGTAACTGCAATTATCTTTAGATAAGGAGATAATAATGTATTTTTACTTATCTATATTGTTTAAAATTCTCATATTCTTAATGTATAATAACAACAATGAAAAAGTGCTGTAAAATATAGTGTAGTGTTGATTACAATGGTTTATCTTGATTCTATGAAAAGCAAATAGAGTTCTTTCATTTTTCTCCATATCATTGTGGTGTTTCATATGTTTCCTCTTACTAACAACAGAGGCAGCCTTCATCCCAGCTCTACCCTCACTAGCTACCATCACATTCCAGAAGATATCAGGACATGCTCGAATGCCATCATGCTGGGTGAGCGAATGATGTAAAAGAGTAGATGTCTAAAGTCTAAATTTTATCTAAAATTATTAAAATACTGCCACTAATACTTCAAGTAAAGAATAAGGAAAGTGGTATTTTACTCACAGAGACTTTGTCCTTTGCCTGTTTAAATACACTGGGAGCCTGAGGTGATTCAGCACCTGCTGCTGTTGAAAGAGGAGACACAAACAACCCCACACTTAGTGGCTGCAGATCACATAAATGCATTTTTCATACCTTTTGGATATTCAGTTCTGTCAACAGACTAATGTAAAGTGAATTTTGTTTACACTGAGACTTAAATTCAGTAATTAAAGAAATCTGAATAATAACAATATTACAGCATGTGGCTCCCACTACACAGTGTGCTAATTACTATATAACCCAGTGTTTACCAAAGCACAGATAAGCACACCAAGTAATTTTCTGTTACCAGTGTACCCTTAAATTACTACAGATCCTTTAGAATGGAAATCACAGGACAGTTATCCGAATGCTGCAGAATTTAAGGGAAAGGGGAGTGTTTGGTTCTAGGGTGGGCATCACATAAGAATACTCACAGAGATCCCCAAACCTTCTATGTAGCCACTGGCATATTTCTGCATTTTATATTTTAAAGTGTTACAATCTGCCAACCCCTTTTCCTCTACACCCCTGGCATTTCATAATAGTAAGACACACTTGTTTGACATGAAATGTGCCACATGAGAAGGGAAGGAAAGAAAAGTAGCTTGTCAAGTAGAGAAAACAGGAGAGGAATTTCAAGTTCAATAAAATAGACCATGTTCTACACATGCACTTCCTGTATGAAATTATTACCACATCTGTTACTGTTGTTTTTCTTGCTGCTGTTTTATACCTCTGGTTTCAATTTTAAACTCCATTATCTCCAGCATAATTTCTGTTGACAACTTACCTGACTTAACTATTTTCATAATTGAACACAACGCTTTGTGTTCGGGGAAACTATCCCTATTTAACAATTGAGCTTAGAAAATAAAAAGCTGGTGTGCTTGCTTTAGTTTTCTTTCACAAGAGAGAAATCCTCAGGAAAAAATACTTATCCTTATAAGCACTCCAAATGAGTTTTAAAAAGGTTTCTCATGCCATATGCAGTTCTAACACAAAAATAATAGTGGCCTACAATATGTTCTATGCTATTTAGGACTGGCTAGTAAGATTATTCACAGATTCTGAAACTGTTTTTTCAAAGAAGCAGTGCAAATTATGGCTCTTTACTATTTCTATAATATAGCTCATGTTTCTGTGACATATATGCTTTGGTTTAAGTCAGCGGCACTCATTTGGCATATGCTTTTTGTTTGAGTATCTTAGTATCTGAATAAAAAAGAGCAAGATCCTAAGTTAGTCTAGAGGTCTTAAATTTCCTTTAACGAACGAAGTAAAAGGCAAGTTACTCTCAGTGTGACAAACTGAATACCAATGACATGTGGGTACTTCATCAAACCATTTGACACTTCCTCTGGAATTATACAATCCTAATATAATTTTCATCTTTTCAGATGGCATATGGGATTTTTATGCCCAAACCAAGAGATTCTGCCTGTGGAAGCATTTTTCCAAATAGAAAAATTCCCAGTTTAATGAAAATGTACTAAGTGAGATATAAAATTTAGAGATGTCGTGTTGATTCATAATTCTTACCTTACTTCCTCATTCTAAACCTTCATCATCAAGGTTTGTGTATAATTATAAACCTTCTACTTTCAAATCCTGCCTTATATACTAGTTCTTGAAGGAAGCACATGAGATACTTCCTATATGAAGAACACAAATTAAAAATACTTGAAATTTTTAGCGGCTATCACAAAATATCAATGCCTTGATATTCTTTTTCTTACAAGGGTTAATGCTGCTGCTAACCCTTTAAAGCCATCCAAAGATTTATGTAAAGGCACTTCTAATGTGTATATAATGGAATGAAAAATAATGCTTTCTGACTCAAGCTCTGATACCTTCCTTTGTAGACTGCAAGTGTGCCATTTAATCAATACTAAAATAATACATATTAAAATTAAGAGTATCCTAATATGATTATACATTTAAAATACATACTTTGCACTGAAATTGAGGAATAGAGTTTGCATTATGGATATTACATAGAGGCTTTTATTATGATTTATAACATGTTTCGCTCCTTATTCCACTGCTTATTTCAACAGTAAAAACAAAGTACATTTGAAGACGACAGAACAATAAGAAGACAGCAAGATAGAAAATAAACCTAAATGTTGAGATATTTGGAGGAAGGGGTTTATTAAATTGATTAAATTTTTGACCACTAAATTAAAGGGGGAAATTTAATATTTTGAATCCAACACATTTTAAGAAGATTCCAAGGACAAAATGTCAACCAAGAGATGCAGTACTGTCAGAAAGCCTAGCTAATTTTGGATATGAAAAATAAACTCTGATGGGATTACCAGACAGTTTCTTTTTCCTTTTTTTTTTTTCTTTCATCTGAAAGCAAAGTAATTTTTCAACCACAATTTTATCCCAGATTTGCTTCTCATTCTCCATCTCAAAATCCCTACGCATTCTTGGTGGTCCTCAGTAAATTCATCAACATCAGTAACAGATTTGGCAGTAACAATATAGAAACTAGGACAAATACGTATGGGTTTAAGCATGAGGGAGTAAATAAGCAAAATAATGAGAATGCATACCACGGTTATATTCATCGCCATCGTCTAACCAAACACACAGAATGAAAACAGGAATCCCCAGAACGTGACACTAGAGCACAATGCCAAGATACAATCACTGTTAAGTCTGAGCATGACAAAGAAACAGATGGTCATGACCTCTTCTGTAGGGAAGGGGATAAAAAAAGAATAATGATACAAGACACTTAATAGTGAAACTGTTCATGACTGCTGAGATTCTTGGAAGAAAAACAAAATGAAGCTGCTAAGGTAATGAGATAAAAAAAAAATACATGTCTATGTTTGCCAGCCACATTGCAGAATTGAACAGTCACCTGTCGTTTTCCGCTTAACACAGGAGAGATGAGTTGGTCTAGTATATTTGATAGCAGGTTTTAAAATGAATTTCCTGGAGGGAGAGTGGGCCTGAACTTCTGTTTTTTTAGCAAGTTCAGCCTTCTTATAAACTGCTATGAATAAGAAAACACAGAAAGCATACCATCAGGAGAAAAATACACACTTGGAGCAAAACCGAACGAAATTTCATCAATAATTAGTTACCACAGTTAGGTAGTTTCTTCTACAAAAGAGTAATAATGAATTACTTCAAAAACATTTATAAAGAAGTGATTGTGAAATGAACCTTTTTTCCTTCTCACTTCATCTCTGGAGACTGTGCTAGGCTCCTTTTTAGCTATTTTTCTTTCAGGAGTGGAAATTCTGCCTCTCCCGGTTTTAAAAGGCTTTTCTTTTCTATGTTTCTCAAGAGATGATCTCCGAGCTTCCTTTTCAGCTTTCTCCTCTTTAGGGATAGTTTCTAACTGTTCTGTCATGATGCTTCTATCATCATCTGTGGATCAGAGCAAACCATGACAACAACAACAACAACGACAACATTAGTAACAAATGTACAAAATCCTCCATCTGTCTAACACAATGCAAAATAAAGAGATAAAGGGACATTTTAAAATGTCTAAAATGAAAAAAAAAAGTTTTTCCAATAGGATACTGGATTTTATTTGGGAGTAGAAAATTGAAAAATAGAATGCACACCTTGAGTGTCCACCCAGAGGCTGTCAGCATCCATGATGGAGTCATCAATGGTGGTTTCATCTTTGTAATCCTCATAGGTTTCTGTCTTATATTCTGAGAGTCCAACCTCTTCTCTCTCAGGGGAAGCCGGAGCCTCTGGGGAACCGTCCTTGGGTTCAGCCTGGGCTTCAGCTGCCTCTTCTACTTCAAGTTCTTCTTCAGCATGGGGTGATGGTCTCCTTCCCACCTCGGGCTGCTCGAGGGCTGCAAAACGCACACTGTGGGAACCTGACTCCCCTTCATCAGTTGTGGTTTGCACGACAGTGATGAAGTCGTCCTCGATGGTTACAACAGACTCAATCACTCCTTTGTGCTCACCAGGACAGGTCTCCACAAACTCCTCCCTGACACCTGGGGCACCCAGGTCGGTAATCTGAAGGGTGTCTGAGCGGAAGAGCAACTTGTCATATTCTCCCCGGGCTTCGATCTCTTCTTCCTCGCTCTGAGCCTCTGCGGGTTCAGCTCTGGCAGCTTCAGGCAACTGCTCGGTAACATCGGAGGGCGTGATGGAAATATCCGGGGTCTCTTGGCTTTCTTCTTTCGGCAGCTGAATAAATTCCATCTGGACATCAGCTCTCTCATCTGCGGCTACATCAGCCTCTGAAACAACAGGTGCACAGGGTATTTCCACAGACAATTTGATGGCAATCTCGTCTTGAATTAGAGAAGATTCTGGGGAAGTTTCCTTCTTGCCCTCATCGGCTTTCAAGGACTCCATGGTGAGGCTTTCATGCTCACCGCTGGACTCATAGGATTCTTCTTTGTCCACAGCCTCCTGGTGCACCAAGTCAGGCTTAGCCACCTTCTCCTTGACTTCTGTTTCACTAACTTTGGTGCCTTCTTTCACGTGGCTGGACTCAACACCCATAAATGCATCTACCTCCTGAGGGGCTGTGGATGAGGGGGCAAGGTCCTGGGTAGCCTCAAGTTTAAGCTCTGCTGCCTCTCCAGCATCTACATGTAGGCCTGAGGCCATCTGTCCAAAGTCACTGATTTTAATATCTAACTGACCTTGTTCAGCTTTCTTCACAGCCAAATCCAGTTCTGGTTCAGTTTTTTTGGACGGTTCTACCTCAGCTACCTCTGGCACTGAACTAAGAACTTTCTCTGCTTTCTCAGCCATGACAGGTGATGAATCTTTAGAGATCATCAGTTCTCTGGCTGAAGCTTGCTCCTGGGTCACTCCTAATCCAAGAGTTTCAACTTCATCACCAGCATCTTCTGTTTCCTTGGTGTGCTCTTTTGAATCAGCATGTTCTTCACTTTTCTCTAGGACAGTATCCAGCTTATCATTGGCTTTCTTCTCCTGATCAAACTCCCTACTCAGTCCTGATTTGTCACCAGAGATAGGTGGGGATGCTTCCTTCTCAGCACTGACTTCATCTTTTACTCTTCCGGCAGCTGCCAGCTTGACTTCAATTAATGAAAGATCAGTGGCCAAATCTCTTCGTGCTTTATCATCAGTGCCTTCATAAAAGGAACCACTCTCCCCAGATAAATTCTCACTGTCTTGAACAGGTGATGGGAGGGGGACTGTGTATTTATTGAACACACAGTAGCCCAGGTCTTCGAGTTGACTGTCAGTTTTAACGATGATGTGGTTTTCATCAGTGACAGGGGGCAAGCCAGTGCTACTCTCCTCCAACACAGTCTCAGATGGGACTGATTTTCTCCTGGCAACTTCAGTGTCTGCACTCACGGAAGCTAATCTTGACCGTGTGCCTGCCAGGTCTAGCATTTCAGGCAAGTCAGGGGCCATGACAGTACCATTTTTGTAATAATCTTTGGCTAGGAAAGGCGACTCACATGATGTCTCGACTCGGGCATTTTCCTCTCCAGTATCTTTTTCTTCCTTTACCTGTTCTTTTTCTTCTTTGCTTTCGGTTGGGAAGCAAGGGGCTTTGTCCACGGCAGGTGTTGTGGCTGGAAGGTAATCATCTCCTTCATCCATACTTCCACTAGTGTTGGTTAGAATGTCAGAAGCCAGGGGGGAAAGATCATGCCCTCGACCGAAGTTAAACCCAAGGGCTATGGAATCCAGGCAAGACATGGGCAAATTGATGGACATGCTTCTTTGTTCTATTGCAGACCTACCACCAAGTCCTAAGCTCCTGCTTAGTGTCAGATCATCCTTATTCTTACTGTGGAGATCCCTTTTCTCTCCATACACTTTTGGATCAATGGTGAACATTCTTTCTTGGGGAGAACTGGGTTCTTCTGGTAAGTCAGCTGGATGACTCTGTGCGAGAGTGCTATACCCTGCTTCTTGGGCCGGAGCACTGGGCTGGGGTTCTTCTTCTGGAAGTGTCTTGTCGCCATCTTTATGCATGGGAGATACAGCATCAAAAGCCTCTTGGGCACTTTCTCTTGTGTCACTGAGTTCATAGTAATCACTGACTGGCTGGATGCTTCTGGTCACTTCTTCTTTCAGGGCGGATGTTTCAAAGTACTTGGACATTCCTGACTTGTCTTCATAAAATGGCATGTCAAGCTCAGCTGATGTTACAACTCCAACTTCTTCTACCTTATGATCTTTGTCAGCAACTTTTTCTTCAAAGAGCTCCTGGGTGGCACTCTTTTCACTTAGTGCAGTTGGTTCAGTCATGATTTTTTCCGGTGTCTGAGTGGTCACGGCTGAATCAGTAACTGCTTGCTCCAAACTTACAGGGAATGAGTCCTGTTTTAATATATCTGTGGGAGGCTCCTGGCCCTTCTCTTCTTTTTTGGAGTAAGTGTGTTCTGTGGAAGGTTGAATTATATTTGTTTCTTCATCTATCAATTTTGGGGGTTCGCTCTCTTTTGGCATGGCTTCTTTGTCAGAAATGGTTGTTTTTTCTTCCAGCTTTAGGTGAGGTTCCATTTCAGCAAGTGTAGATTCCTGTCCGCTGAGGGTGGGAGTCTCTTTTATCTGCACACTCTCTTCCTTTATCACCCCTTTCTCTTCTCCTGAAACTTTCTCTGGGACACACTCTTCCACAATTGAAATGTGAGCATCTTTGGGTGCAGCAACTGCCTCTGGGGCTGGTGCTTCTGCTATTTTGTCATGTTGATCCTTCTGGGGCTCTTCAACTTGAGAACTATCTTTGGCAGTTGCTGGGCTACCAGTTTCTTCCAGAGATTTTTGGTCATCTGGCTGTAACAGGGCGGGAGCAAAGGGTGATGCTGCTGCAACTATTTCATTCTTTGAGATGTCAAAAGGAAGAGTGAAGCTTCCACCCTGAAAGGGACTCGGCATGGGAGAATCAAATTGTTTGCCTTCCCATTTTGGGATATCCTCAAGTACATCTTTTTCCTTCATGGGTGTTAGGGGGCCAGGAGATACGGGAGCAACTAAACCCCACTCATCCTTTTCGGCTTCCGTTGGCATTTGGATGAACCAGTCCTTCTGCTCTTTTGCAGCTGTGGGCTCTGCAGGAAGGCCAATATCAGGTACCACTAGGCTTGGTTCTGTCTTGGGTTTTGTATCTTCTAGGCTGGCACCAAGAGTGTGCCCAAACAGAGTGGGAGGTGCTTTTTCTTCTTCTGTGCCTTGTGAGTCCTTTTTATCAGGAGAAGTTTTAGTCGTTTCCAGCTGAGAAACTAAGGCAGCATGCTTAAGGTCTTCACCAGGCTTTCTTTGTGTCTCTGGTTCCTTTTCCTTCTTGTCTAATGGCTCGGCTGGAGAGGGAGTCAATTCCTGTTGATCATGAAACTCCATCTTCGAGGCTGTAAGTAAACCTGAAGTAATTGGGTTGATTTTTAAACATAATAGGCAAGGGCTTTCAGGCAGTAAGCTTAAAATTATTTTTTGAAATGCCAAATGAATGGTAGGCTTGAAAGAAAAACTATGAAACATGCAAGCATGCTATTCATTTAAAAATTAAAATTAAAATGTCAGGACTGAGATATATTTGTATGATTGGTACAATAAACTCCCACTGTGGATTAATGTGTACAGAAATTGAAATAAGAGTATATTTTGAATACTCTTTTTTTTGTTTGTTTGGTCTCTCTAAACAGTTCATGATGTGTACTCTAGTAGAAAAAAATGTCATATGCCTTCTACAGATAAAAATTACAAATTAAAGAAAATTTAATAAGTAGTTAACATTAGGGTACAAAATAATCTATATAATCTATAATCTAAATATGGGAAAGAATTGATTTCAGCCAAACTTTTTCTTTTCTCATTGTAAAGTGAATTGGTAACCCATGGGCAGAAGGCCAATTAATTTATAATAATATGCATTAAATAATTTCAGCTAACTTGACCAACAAATGCCAAGACCAGTTTTGGGGCATTGAAATGTTCCTAGAATAAAGTTTTAGAAGTCATCTAAGAAATTTCGGTAATACAAATAAATAATTGCTATAGACTTTGTTTGATATGACCTAAATATTAACAAGACAATTTCTACCAAAATTGTAGAAATTTCTAAATTTCAAAATTCCTAAATCCTAATCATTACTTAGTCTGTACGATAGATATAAGAAAATCTGAATTATACTGTTAATACTGGTAAGTTACATGAATAACAAAATTTTAATAAGAGTCAACTATTAAAATGTCTTTTTCTCCTTGGTCATGACCTCATTTCCTGGAATGTGACCAACAGGTGAAGCACTGACCAATACTGGCTTTAGAGATGCTTCACAGAGACTAAATGAGTCTTTGTAATTTTTATTTGTTCGCCAATTCAAAAGGCTCCAGAGTGTCACTTGTATTTTACAGCCAAAGTTATTTCATTGTGGTCACTAAGGCTAAATGTAATTGTCTGGAGAAGATTTGGGGAAAATTAATAAAATTCAGTCATCTGAATGGGCAAGTTGAAGGGCAAGTGTATGGATCATCATTGACTTAAATACTTGTGTGTTGTCTTGTCACAGTAGAAAATAAATACTTAATGACTTTTCTAGTAAAGTTTAGATGAATGAAAACTCAAGAGAGATGGTGATGATCAAAGGGGTTGGTTGCCATGGAAAGGAAATGATATGAGAAGCATCAGCAGGTGCTTTTAAGGAAACTAAACCAGTATTCACTGAAGCATAAAAAAAATATAGCACATTGCGGTTGCAAACAAAAACCATTTTACCATTGAAGCCCGTAATAATGTGCCAAAATCCACCTCTACGATTTGAAAGAAAAGCATATGAATTGCTGTCCCCCAAAATAAAAAATAAAAATATACATGTATTAGCAATGTGACTGGCAAACATTTGAGATGAGGAGGGGCGGGGGCGGAAAAAAAGCTCACATAGCATCATCAGCCTGGCTGCAAAGCGTATTGTATCATGGCAAAGTAAAACCAGGAATCAGCTGCAGCAGTGGAAAACCAAGCTGCCACACAGCACCTGCACAAGCCACACTCTTTGCTCTTTAAGTCTCAGACAGAGGTCTTGGTATCATGAGACGACCCAGCGATGGAATAGCATTGGAAAGGCATCAGATTGATAAGCTGCTGGAGAGATCACTTGCAACAAACACATGCAAATCCTAAGAAAGACACACCTTCCCCGGCAGAGGAAGGGGTTTTTACTTCTGGAGACACCTCCGTGACCGTGACCTCTTTTACACTTTTCTCCTGTGGGGCCCCTGCTGGGGCGCTGTCTGCAGGAACTACTTGGGCCTCCGCACTAGACTCCACTTGGCCCTCACTGAGGCCCTTGGGCTGGTCTGAGACCTTGGCAGCCCCACACTCTTTCTCAGGAAGAGTGGCAGGTTTCTCTTCCTCAGCCATTGGACTCTCTAGCGTTTCTTCTTCTTAGGGATGAAAAAGATGTTGACATCATGACCATAGGAACATATATGAAACAACAGAAATATTATTCAAGGAACGCTTTCAGCTCTATTTTATTGACCTCACAAGAACCTCTTTTATCGTTTGGATGAACAAATTAATATCCTAACGCAATGGAAAATCAGTAAATATAATCGACTAATAATGATGCCTTTTAAAGTCTCATTAAAAGGCTATTTATTTTAAAACTTGAGAGCTGAAAGGGTTTTATTGCTCTATTACCCTTAGTGGAAATGGCAGTAAGTCGCACACAATGTGGAAAGCTGGCTGGAAATAAGAGATGGCGCTGCCAGATAACAGATGGTTGTGAAAAGATAGATGCGTTGATGTGCTGCAACAAACCTTTAAGTGTGTAAGTCATGTGCTGTTTTCTCCAATGCAGGAAGCCCCTACATACGAATTCCTGATTACTTAATGTAAAACATGCAAACTTTGCTAAAGGGATCTTTGGGAGTAAAAAGCCTGGCCTCAGAATAATATCCAATCAGCCACTTTATTATCAACTTTATCATGAAATCCATCAAAACTCTTTAAGACATACTTTATTTAGTATTTTTAAGGCCAAAGACGATCTAACTCAATTAATTTTACCTTCATTGCATTATATGATTGGAGAATGTAAAATTTTTCAAGAAGTAAAATATTTTGAAAAACAAGGTCCAGGTAAAAGTTAATTTCACTGCAATTTAGAAAAGTCTGCCTCTAGGACACGACTGTTATCATATTGTTCAAACCACTGAAATAGCAGTAATAGAGTTCTTGTATAGTTCTCTTTGACACTAAAGAAAGAAAGAAAATGTGCATATTATAAAGTTTCATTTCAGCAATTCAAAACAAAACCACCAAGTAAAGATAGCTGAGTGGCAACAAAACTGCCAAAATATCCTCCCCAAAGATGTATATCACACAGAAAAATATTAACAATTAAAATGTAATAAAACAAACTTATGAAAAGCCATGAATTATGCTTTTAATTTTTTCTCCTTTACACTTCAAATATCAGTAAAATAAATCCCATTTTATTGCTTAAGAAATTAGAGGGAAATACATAAGCTGTCTTATAGTTCTTCAAATGAATGATTCTTTTGAAATTCCTATGAACAATCATATATTGTTTAAATGGATCTGTGAGGAAGACTATAGCTAGAAAGGAGAGAAATTTTTTGAGAAACATTAAGCCCTTATGGGGAAAAAAGAGAACTGCTACTATTTCTTCACATTTAATGCACAGATACTTTCATTTTTGTAATTTAACTATGTCAGTAACATTTTAATAATTCAGATTCTAACTTATTATTAAGGCAATTTTTACAATGCCATAGAATTAGAGATTTTGATTAAAGCTAAGAGACTTTTAATATAGCTGCTTTGCTAATGTCACCTTATTAGATGAAATCAATTTAATTTATATTTTTTCTAAATCCATGTAATTTTTTAGCTTTCCAGTTTCTCATTTCGTATAAATCATGTTTATTTCCACACCTGTTCTATATTCAAAATTCACATAGTTTTCTTAATTATTTTAAGTCCATTTAAGTTTACTCAATATGCATTGTATTTTTCTATCAGAATGTCTGAACCATTGGTGCTCTTGCCTTGGGACTGTCTGCCTTTACATTAAATATTATGCCATACAAAAATATACTCTTCACTTAAGCAAGTTATTTTTCCCCATTTCAAAATGACATTCACCTAAGCAAAAAAAAAAAAATTAGCCCTATTTTTTTCTTTATAATACTACCTTGTTAGAATGAGATAAATTGCAGCCCACTGCCCACTTATTTTATCCTCTCCACAGCCAACTATACATAAGATCTCCACCTTCAAAAGACTGGAATGACAAAAGCTTGGGAGCATTTCCTTCATTTTAGCCCACCTCTACTTATCTGAACCAAGATTTAGTCACCTGAGGAAGCCTCTATAGTTTCTGTAGATGTTTAAGTGATTTGGAGAAATAAATTTATTCCATAACATTTATTCTACCCTAAACAATTATTTCTCTTTTAAAGGGCTATCACATTAATGTGGCACTAAATAGAAACCTAACTCTCTAAGTCTGGTCTAGTAATAATTAAGGGTTATCTTCTTTGGTTTGGGTAAGAAGATACATTCTTTCCCTATTGATATATTTGCAAGGGGTAGAAAGAAGTCATATTTTGTTTGAACTTTTTTTGCTTCCTTCTCAGAAGCCTTGAAGAAAAAAAAAGAAGCACTCACATGTCTTAAATCAGACTTCTTCCATATAAATTGTTGAGGCATTTGGATGGACATGAGCGATATAGGGACTTCACTTTCATATGGAAAAAACAGGCTCCTGTCCCTCCCACCCACACATGGAGGCACACTTAAGGTGATGCACGTGGTCAAAGCTGCAGGCTGGGGAGGAGGAGCTAAAGGGGACCATGCTTGGTTCACCTTTCTCCTGGCCTAAGTGGGCCTCTGCACTCTGCGATGGGACACTGGGGAGCACACTAGAGGCAGTCCATTGTGAGCTGAACAAAGGATGCTCATAGTACTCCTCATCGGAATTGGAAGGGTCATCATCAGGCACAGACACCGAGATGGAGGGGGCTAGGAGTCTACGCCTCTCCCCGCTGGTGGCAGGTTCGTGGCTGGGGAACCTGTGTAGAGGACCTACTTGATCCTCAGCCCCTTCATCTACAAACAGACACACAGGAAGAAACTGCAGGGAAAACTGGACAAGACAGACACAAGATCAGACAGACGAGACAAACATTTGCACAAGGACATGGGGTCACGGAAGCAGCACGGCAGGATGGAGAGGGATGAGTGAGACCAAGCTGGTGGAGGGTGGGAGACAGTGAAATTTCATGCTTCAGTAGCCACTGAATTTAAACTCTCCCTTTAGGAATCTTGTCATTGATCTAAATGAACCAAATGCTCTGACACTCCCACTGCATAATAGAAATTATCTTTACATCTTCCTCAAATGAGTTATAATAACAACAGACACACTGGGAAAGAAACAAAGCACTATGAAACAAATGCATTTGTTAGAAGAAATTCTTTCAAGTAAGTACATTTTCTCATGTTTTTATCAATACATTTATAAGTTATAAAAGAGGAAAGCTGCTAGGACCTGATGCCTGTACAATTCTGAGAGAAACTGGGCCTGTGGAAGTACAACCTTAATTATCTAGTATGCACAGATAGTTAGCATTTTGGTTGATTTAATTTTTAGTTCATGACTTCCACCAGAAAGTAATTTTCAATCCTGTTAAGAAAAATCTACAATGCATTATGCTTCTTTCCTGTCTTGCTTAGGGAAACACAACTGGCATAGCTTTTTCTTTGGATGCAAACTCCTAGGCATCCTTTTGAACCCTAGTTCTTATCTGCATGGCTGTGAAAGTATTAGAAAGTACCCAGCAATATACACTTGTTTCCTTGTGCTCTGCTTCTCTTTGGAAGGCTTAATAGAGATACAGTTACCTGAGAATTTCTACTGAGGTGGCTTCTGACCCATCACAATTGTATTCTATGAAGTTTCACTTGTACTACTGTTTTTATATTTCAAAGCCCTCATTGTCTATTTCTCATGGAAACGCTAAAGAAGCTGCTCTCATTTCTTTTCTTTCCCACATCTTAGCTTAGAAATCTGTATTACTTAAATATATTTCCTTTAGAAATATGAGTGTAGATCAATCAGTTTGCTTAGCATTTCAATGAACCTAAAGAATGATCACAAAGAACAGTATCTGGCTGAGACACTGTATGTATCTCAGGCCTACATGGCTGATTACTAAATTTGTTAACCACTATTATTTTACTTATATAGAGAAATAATTTAAAATTTTTGTATTTTCAATAAGATCAAAATGCAGTAGCTATCTGTATGATTTTTATTTGTATCAAAATTTAAGTGGACAGAATTACAGCATTAATTTGAAAATGCACTGTATTTTTAGCACAATAACTTATTTTCAGTCAATTGAGTGCTGACAACCGGAAATAAACCTGAAATCATAAGGACACTAAAATAATATTTTGAAGAGAGAATGTTTTTAATCTTTTGAACACATTATTTACTGATTGTTGCATGGAAGTTGTTTCTAGACGGGTGCTCAGAACCTTCCCAGCCACAATGCTTATTATATCATAGGATAGAAGAAACCTAAAATTATATTTTATATTCTTAGTTCAACTCAGCACGATTTCTCAGCTGAGCAGACGACTGGCTGAGATCTGGCCTACAACATGGCTGAATCATAAGTCTTGGGCTTGTCACAAGTCCCAGCCATTCATATTTTCTCTAGGGACTCCTGAGGCTGTAGACTCCCCAGGGACACAAAGTTTTTCTAAAACTTCCAATACATTCAAACAGATTACATGGATAATCAATAAGTGAAAACGGCATATTTGCCTCTCTGCTTTTCAACATTTTCTAGGGAGGACAGCAGACTACAATTCAAAACTAAAGAATTTAAACCTGAGAGATGATAGTTTAAAGGCAATTCTCCTCGGATAGTTTAGCCTTTTGAAGATTTTGGCTTCCTCTTTCTTGTTGTTGTTTCTTGAAAGTGCCAAAATGTGAAAACAACCCAGAGTCTTGCTTCAGATCCAGAACATTTCAAAAAAACAGTACTTTCTATTCTGAAAACCTCGGCTAATCAGGGAACAATAAAAACAACAAAAACTTTAAGTGTTTCAGTGGAAAAGTAGCTTCTCTGTAGGATGTGTCTGGCTCCTAGCCAGGCAACTTCAAAAAGAATGTCTGGCAAAGCCCAGTCCCCTCTGGGGTACTCCAAATCTCTGTTTAGAACCTATGAGCCTGAAGTCCATCTACATTACATGTCCCAGAGATGTGCCAGTGAAAGTGATGCTTAGAGGACATTGTTGGCTGGCTAAGTCCAGAGAGTGTACCAGCGCATGGGCTTCCAGTGATAATGCTAGAAGAGAAGAGATCCTCATTTGCTATAGGATCGTGTATGGCGGGTGCTGTCAGTTCATACCCAAATGGAGGTGTGACACATAATAAATAAATTATATAAGTGAATGAATTATATATATATAATTATAAATGAATATATTATAAATGAATGAATTATTTACTTGGGAGTTGTTTGAAAAAAAAGGAAATCAGTCCAGTGCCTTGTAACCAAAATACTCTCATTAGAAGATGACTTCACTCTCATTGTCCCACAGTAAGAGCCTAGCTAGATAACATAGAACTTTAGCGATGCAGCGAGGCTGTGTTTCTAGGAACTTTGGTTTCCCAGGTGGCTCAGTGAGTAAAGACCCTGCCTGCAGTGCAGAAGACACAGATTCAATCTCTGGATCAGGAAGATTCCCTGGAGGAGGGCATGGCAACCCACTCCAGTATTTTTGCCTGGAGAATCCCATGGACAGAGGAGTCAGGTGAGCTACAGTCCATGGGACTGCAAAGAGTTAGACATAACCAAAGCAATTGAGCATAGCAAATTTGAATTTAAATTCTGGATAAGCCACTTATTAGCTGTGACATCCTGGGCAACAGTGGAAGTGAGTATTATCTGTGTGAGTATTCTGTGTGGGTTGCTTGAAGGATTAAATGGGAAGGTATTTGAGAAAGCACTAAGAATCATTCTTGATTCCATAGACGTTAATATCTCTATCTTTAGTCTATCAGACAAGTTGTCATGTACCTTTACTCTTTACTTTGATTTGATACATCAAAGCTAGACTTAGGAGATTTATGAAAAATGAATTCATAACAGTTTTGCTCTTTAAGGCCAGGATTGAATGTCTCCTTTTACTATAAGTACACTTGCTTTTGGATACTTGGTTATGTCACAAAATAGTCTGTTTCATTTCATAATGTACTGTTTTAAAGGGAAGGGTAGTCTTGTGAACCCTGGACTTTTACATAGTTCCTTTGCATAATGATAATCTTTAAAAATGAAGCTTACCTGGTTTCAGTGGAGAATCACATTTCCCCTAATTTGCCTTCATACAAAATTTTCTTTAAAAGAAGCATTTGAAAATTTATATTGGGTAAAGTTTGCCACACAAAATTCAGTCTTGATCTGTCAGCCCCCTTTGGTACAATGAGTAGTCACGTTTATGAGAGATTAAACATCTTGGGGTATTAGTGACTCTGACTTGGTGATCTTGCCTGTCCTGGCATCACAGCTTCTACCCCATGGCCTAGAGCAGCTGACTCCTCTTACATAGTGTCCCAACTTCTCTAAGCCCTTTCCAGTCTACAAGCTTTGGACTGAGGACTTCTCAGTTTGCCAATGGTGTCTGCTGCCCTAGAATGATATGGAGGGAAACTGCTCCAGGTTAACAGTCACAGTGCGCCACATCACTGACACAGGAAGCCATCAGCCTAGGATTCAGGAGGAAACCTAAGAGGGTGGAAGGACTCCTGGTTCTGTTTTCAGATTTTTCCATTGCTCTTGCATGGGCTTCCAAATTCTAACAGTTCAGTTCAAGTGATAACTATTATGGTTAGGCCAAAAAGAAAGGGGAGCTTAATTGAAAATATAATAACTAGTTCAGTCTGGTTCACTGTACCTGGGTTTCCTTTCTAAGTGTGCTACTTACTTAATTTTTTTCATCAAAATCTCTTTGTTCCCCAGAATAAGTACATAGTCTTATGAATATTATACCAATTATAATACATGAATATTCATACATGACAGTAATTAATATCTTAAATTATTTTTAGTAGAAGCATCCATGCTTCCCCTTTGGGAAAGAACAGCTTTTAGAATGTTTGCTAATTAATAAAAAGCCTATCTTCAAAATCAATAAAATACTCAATTTAATCTAAGAACATTTACATAAAAGGACTGAACTGTGATATTCACTGTGCTTTTAGATTGAAGTTGCTTTAAGGGTGTTTTGAGGAGGGTGAAAAATCTCCTAGATGGAAAAATCCACCTGCTTTCTTTCCAGTCAATGTGCTATGAGCAATATATTAAAAATTTTGGCTTTGTCTTTACAAACCAATCGATTTGAAAATTTGAAAAGTTATTCTTGTCTTGTGGATTTTCACTAATTTTTTTCTGATAAAACAAAACAAATAAGTTGTTATAAATACTTTAAGAGTGGTTTAAAATAAAAGAGAGGAACTAGTTCGATTGCCTGGATCACATGCCTTTCATAAAATTAAGGTAAAAATATTACTAATCTTTTAAATCAATGGAGTTTGAAATTACATATTTTTTTTCTATATAACTAAAAATATGATTATCTTTTTAAAAGCAAATCATTAGGATTTTGTATAGGATGAGGCTTTCTTCTGAAAAAAATTAAATAAAAATACATGTTCAGTTTGAAAATGTTAAAAATATCTTCAAATTACTTTCAGTAGGAAGTAAGTTGCCATTTTCCCCAAATATACTGAAACACCTTGAGGAAAACAATCCCGAAATGTGAAGGAACAGTTACTTTGGAATATGATACCTAAGTTACCAAGATATGAAAGTGATTCTATTTTAAATTTATACTTTCATTATATCTATGGTACACCCTCCAGAAACAGACTGGGTGAGTCTCAGATGTCTGGGAAGACCTTGTTGCCCTTTTAACTCAAACTCACATATAGCAGTAAGAAGAATGAATTACTTGACCTCTAGGTGACTTGGGAGTCAATGTCATACCCCTCTCTTGGCTAAGAGGATTTCCTGACATGGGAAAGGCTTTAAGTAGGGGTTCAGAAACATTTTCAGTGACCTGTGGGAAGTGAGCTGTCATGGAAGGCTTTCCACTACATTCAGAGTAAAATCCAAGCCTGAACCAAGCCAGCTGCTGCTCACTCCCAGACTCCTCTCCTCCACCCATCTCTCACACATTAGCCCTGGGACTCCTTCAATTCCTAGAACACTTGATGCACTTCCCCACCTGAGAGCCCTGCACATCCTCGTCCCTCTGCCCAAACTGCCCCTTTTCTCCATCTTTCCTAGGCCAACATTTCCTCAGGCTTCTGAGGTCAGCTCCCTTCACCCTCCAATAAAGTAAGATTACTCTTCTTTTACCTTAAAGCTCCCTGTTCTTTTCCTTCCTAGTGCTGAACTTACTTACTGGATTTCCATTCTCCACCAGACTTTGTGCTTCTTACAAGCAAGGATCATGTCTGTTTTGCTTACTAGTGTATACTTAGAAGAGTGCAAGGAAACTTGTAGGTGCTCCATAGATATGAACAGATAAAATCAAGGCCAGAAAGGATCTTTCAAATCTATGAATTAAAAGATCAAATCACATTTTCAGGGAATTAACTAATCATCAGTGGTTATAATGACACTGATTATATATATGCAATGCTTATAGTCCTCAAATTTTCTTTTATTCCTTTGACTAATTATTTCAGGCAGTAAACTTAGGAAAAAAGGCCTCAATTTAAGAAAAAAATCTTACTAAAAAAGGCTTAAGTTTATAAATCTATGACAAACATAAATTATATTTATTGATAGTTTATAGTTCAGTAATTTAGAATAACCTAGTAATTCAAAAAATAAACAAACCTAATTACAGATTTTTATAAAAAGACAGTGATTCTTTTTTGACCTTATTTAATTTTTAAGACAATAAAATGAGCTCTAAAAGGCACAACAAAAGGAAAAATAAGTCAACAAATAAATGACAAAAATGGAAAAGTATTAATATTCTGATTTTAGTATATGAAAAGTAAATTATATTGACACAAGCAAGCTTTCAACAAATTTTAAAAGCTTTCTTCTTCTCCTGTGACTCTCAAACAACAGACAAAAGTTAACTGGTCTAAGTCAGAGAACCAATAATATTTAGCTTTTAAATACTGTCTTTCATCTCAGATTCTAAATGGATATTCTTGAGGCATCTGTCTGCTGCTTCACTGCAAACTGAAAAGCTGACACGGCATTCCATGTTGACTAAATGCATAAATAGATTCATGGACAATAAAAGGTCTCAGCAGGAAAGAAGCCATGATCTCAGTTTCCAGTTCAGTACTCTCAATATCAAATTTGTTCACTGACTTCCTCATTTATTCATTAATATTTATTGAGAGTTTGCTACAGGTCTGGCCTTGGGGAAGCCCTTGGCAATACAATAGTGAGCAAAATAGAGACAGTTTCTGCCAACCCTTCCAAAACAAATCTATTGATTTCATCAATATATTTATTTTTATTCAGTCACTTACAAAATTAAATTGTATCTACTCTTTAAAATATTCTACATGAAGTAAACTAGTTCTCTGTAGTTATTCTAGCTAGCCACTTAAACACAAAGTTATCTTTTCCTTTATCCAGCAGATTTTTCCTGTTTTATTTACCATATTCATCTACTTTTGATTTTATGTACAGAAATGATAATACATTTAATTAAAGTCTTCATTTCTTCTTGATTATTTGAAACAGACAGTTCCAAAGCTGGGTTACATACTAACCAATCCAAAGTCCAGCACTTATGGGTTGAGGTTTATTTACCCTTAAAAGAAGACAAACCTCAAAGAGACCAACAGGCCTTACCTTCTTCCACTGGGACAGTCTGTTCTGAGGCTGGTGATGGGGGTGGAGAAGGAGGCAGATTAGCTGTCTCTTCAGCTGCTAAAGATCAAACAATGGAAAAATGAGATACAACAATTAATCCTACTAGCCCAGTGGACATGTAGGAGTTGTGCCATCTGTAAAAAGGACTCTATGAAATTCAAGGAAAGATTCAATAGTAAGTTGCATTTGACTTATTTTATTTCAGCCCCATTACCTGATTCATAAATTTTTAAAAACCTAAAAAAAGAAGAGCATTTAATATTTTAAAAAAATCACTCCATAAAAATGGATTAGAGATAACTTCTAAAATTCTATCATTAATCTCATTAATTTTATCTGCTCTTTCAGTTAATAAAATATTTAATTCTGATCCTAATTTACTACATTCAAACCCAGCCAGGTAAGCATTTTAGTTTGGATTTGAATTGACTGATTAAAAATATGTTAGAGCTGGAAACTATTGTTTATCTTGATCTGGAAACTAATCACAGCTATTTTAGGAGATGTATTTTTTAAACAACATTTTGTTCACTAAGTATAATGTCAAATCCATCTTCTGTATGTATTCTCAGAAAAGAAAAATGAAGCTGTCACAGCCTGAGGCAACCTTCAGATAGAAATATGTACTAGTGGGAGCTGAGAAATATTCTGGCCTTGGCACTACACGAAAGAAGACCAAAGAGAAATGTTCTAGATGATGAAATTCATTCACATTAACTCCGTTTTCCTCTTGAAGACACTTACCTTCTTTATGACCACTCACACGAAGGTAAGGGATTTTCAGAGGAAATATTTATCAGTCAAAGCCAGTGGTAAAATTTATTTTAAATAAGCCTGTGGGCTTCTAAGGGATATTTTAAAGTTTTATTTTTTTTTAAGTGAGAAATTTTGCCACTAACAGGGCATTATATTAAGTGAAGTAAGTCAAACAGAGAAAGACACATGGTGTACATCATTTATATGTGGAATCTAAAAACTACAGAAAACTAGTATCTATAACAAAAAAGGAGCAGATTCACAGACAGAACAAACTAGTGGCTACCAGTAGGGAGGGAAGAGGGGCAACACAGGGGGAGAGAATGGGAGCTATAAACTATTGGGTGTAAGATAGACTCAGGGATGTATTGTACAACATGGGGAATATAGCCAGTATTTTGTAATAGCTGTAAATGGAAAATAACTTTCCAACTGTATAAAAATTAAAAAAAAATTTTTTTTAAAGTAAGGTTTCCTTTCATTTCAAAGAACAGAAGTAAACCACAGAAAGAAAGCTAATATTTTAGATAAGTTTTTCCCTCTCTGTTTTAGGTGAAAATAATCCTTGATCATCAGAGAACATTGTATTGAATATAATGAGATTGTTTTTAATCATTATTGAGAGAGGAGAAATTTTTATGGTTTAATTTTTAATAGACAATGCAGTGCTTATCAGAAAATCAAATATTAAAGATGCATAAGACTGAAGGAACAATAGTTATATACTATTTTTAGGCTTTAAAAACCATATCTTTCTCTGGGTTAGTTATACATCCCTGTGAAATAAGCATATGTTGAATTGCAAGAGAATTTCCCTTTTTATGTGTCTCTGCATGTATATACAACCACATCTAGCATCTATCTATCCATTGAAAATAGGGGCACCAAGCCTTTGGCTGAGAGTGTTTTCCTTGGTGAGCGCCATTATATTATCTGTTTGGTCCTGTAGGGCATTTGAATTGCAATGGAGGGAGAGGGCTAATGTACTGCCCTTAAATGAACAAAGTGAAGACTAGTACCTCATATGGGATTCAATCATTGAATCCCATATAAGGTACTAGCCGCTGATGATTCTAACAATCTCTGGCTATAGGTTTTGGTAGCCTTTTCAGGGAGACCCCAGAGACTGTAGTATAGATAATCATTAACCAAAACCCATAAAGGGAAACAATCATCTCTAATTAAAGCATTAGAACATTTTCCTGAGTGGGGGCCATGACGTCAAAGTGCATTGGCTTAATTTTTTTAATAACTATTTCTAGTGGTCTGGAAAAGAAAAATGAAGGGCAATTTAGGGGCAAAGTGTAATTAGAAGTTGACTGTCCTAAAGACTACTGAAATACCACAATGAGCCTGTTGAGAAAAGTGAAAATAGGTCCCAGTGCATCCCAACAGAGGCATTTGAGGAATGCCACAAGTAGAGATGGAGTACGAGATATGGCCTATCTTTGAATGTGAAGACTTGATCCTGTGATTGAGGTGCAGCAGACACTGCCCCTGGCCTGAGACTTTCTCATTTACCTAAAGGCAGAGCAGGAGGTTGATCTTTAGGCTGAGCTTCTTTCTCTTGTTCACCTTTCAGGACTGCTACAGCTTCCGCCGTGACTACTTGAACTATCCTTGCAGACACCTCCTCTGTAATAAATTGTAACAAAAGAAAATAAAATGAGCCAGCGAAAACAGGTGGCAAAGAGGAAAATTAATCAAACAATACAGTCAATTAGAATTGTATTTCACTGTCTTTCTCCCTAAAAAGTGCAATAGGATAAGTTGCAGATAAACACACACACAAACACATTACCAAAAAAGAAAAAGAGAGACAGAGACAGAGAAAAAAAATAAAAGGAGCTGGCATTCTGGGAGCTAAGCGAAATGCACACAGAACTAACGAAAACAACCTGTATGGCAGTTTAAACAATAATAATTAAAAAAAAACCTGTTTATATAAACAGAAATAATGTATTATTTTGTACCCAGTAAAACATGCTTCTATGCTAATCTGAACAAATACCATGATTTAAAATCACAGGAAGATGCTTCAAAATGTGAATTTGTGATTAAATAACTATCTGGTTTCAGTATGAACAAGAGAGATTAAGAAAAACCTGGGAAGATAAAATTTGAGTGGAATACATGGAAATGATGTATCAGATAGTCCCTTTCTAAAGAGCTGCTCCTTTTCTCAATAGTAGATGGTTTAAAGATATTTGAGGTCATATGATATATATTCAACTTAGTGTAATTGTTGTTGTTGTTAGTCACAAAGTCACGTCCAACTGTTTGTGATTCCATGGACTGTAGCCCACCAGGCTCCTCTGTCTATGGAATTTTCCAGGCAAGAATACCAGAGTGGGTTTCCATTTAATTCTCTAGGGGATCTTCCCAACCCAGGGATCAAACCCACATCTCCTGTGTGAGCAGGTGAATTCTTTACTGCTGAGTGACCAGGAAAGCCCTATAGGCAGTGCAATAGTTTCATTTTAAAAAGCTAGACTGAGAGGGAGGTTCATCATTAAACAGATCAGTCTGTGAGATGCCTGATCACTAGTTTCTGGACTGTCACAGCATCTGCTGAGCCATGTCAATGCTAACTTTATACAACCTTGTCAGAAAAAATCCAGGCAATGATGATCCATATATCATCAACTAAAAAGGAAAGAAGTCTTTTGAGATTAAAAATATTTTCTAAATTAGAGATAAAATTCTACAGAATTTTTTCATCATATTTATAAAAAAACATCTACCACAAGGAAATTAGTCTACTTTGCACTCATTTTAATTTCAATGATGAAGGATCCTTTTTCTTTGCTATCAAAAACAAGTATGGAATAATTACAGTATCAAGTAACAAAGATACAATTCATCTTTATAAGGATGTTTTAACTTATACAATTTAATTCATAGTATCACACAATTTTAGAGCTAAAAGAACTTTGAGAGAAGTTTGTCTAAATTTTCCCATTTTGCAGATGAGGAGACAAAGGCTGGGTATATTGATGAGATTTGCTCAAGTTCACACAGCTGATGGAGGCAAAACATATTAGAACCCAGGTTTTCTAACTATTATGATGTTCTTCCTCTTAAACAGAACAACAGAAGGAATAATGGAAAAATAACCAAAAAATTCTTTAGCCGTCATGTGTGAATTACTAAAGGAAATATATGAACTCCTTTAAAGGTATGAACCAAGGAAATAAACTCGCAGATCTGCTTGTCTATTCATGTATCTAACGTACACTATCGCTCTTCCTGATTATATTTGGAGACTATGTAACAAGTGATTAACCAATATCTATCTATCTAATCATTTATCTACCTACCTATATATCTTGAAGACTATCTTAGAAATTGCAATAGATAATTTACCTCAAGAAGATGAATATTTTATTTCTAAGAGAGTATTATTTTATTAGCATTTTAGTTCCATTTTAGCTTTTGCAGGTAAACATGTGACAATAACAATCATTAAAGCATTGTAAGGATTAAGCACTGTAACTGCTATGCTATTTGGTGGGGAGGACAGGGGAGGAAGAAGGGCTGCGTGTTTCCATGAAGCCAAGCTGCTGGGTTGAAAGGCTAATCTCCCAGAGTGACATTATCAATGGAAAGAATACTGCAAAACGGGCCACAGAAAGTTAAATACACTTGGAGACACTTCTTTGTTGTCCACACTGTTTAATAATATAACAAAAAGAATCAGTTTACGTTTTGTGAATTGCCACTTACATATATTAACTTTCAATGAAATTCAGACATTTAAAAATCAATAGAGTAATTTTAGAACTTCTAGCATCCAAGTGTTTTATGGAGAACTGAATGCAGTGGAGACGCGGAACAAACACTCCAGAAAATGGGATATATATAAAACCAATGCATCTTCTGGATCATTCCTGCATCTCCCTGTTGGCGCTATGCACATTAGTATTTCCCGATAGCACTAAGGAAATATATCTTATGTGAAACTGTGCTCGTACACAAGCCTTATCTCCACTACTTTGTAGTTTCCCAAGTCAAAGATTTTCTCTCTAGCATTGTTGCAATTCTCAAAGCTTCTCTCAGTGAACTTTATCCAGATTGGACCTTTAACACAATTTTTTGAAAGGATGAAAAATCAACATGAAAAGCTTTGTTCATAATATTTACACAAATTCAGAAGTAATCTGTGCCTGTTACTATATTTACTAACTTAACCCCCCCATTTATATAATTCATTGTATTCTTAAGATTTTGAAGCATTCTAGAAAAGTATTTCTTAAATGAGGTTCCAAAATTCTCCTGTACTTTCTGAAGACATTTCCAGGATCTGAGAGTAGTTAAGAAATTAAATTTGTTTAAATTGGGAAGACAGTCCAATAAAAATAATACAAATATCTGCTAATTTATGTGAACAAATTACAAGTGAGCTACATAATTATACCAGTCATTTTGCTTGAGAGTATATTTACAATAATTCTGACACCATGGAGAATTAGTTTACACGTTCTTGGCTAATGAGAACACAGGTGGACTTAATAAAGAATGTATTTACATGAGGTGTAGGTCAAATGACATCTTTAGGCACTGTACAGGCTTTCAAAATATTCTAAACAGAGATAAATAAAGGGAAAATTGAATCATAACTTGTCTCCAATCAGTTTGCTGCTGCTAAGTCGCTTCTAAATTAGAAACAAAATTCTACAGAATTTTTTCATCATATTTATAAAAAAACATCTACCACAAGGAAATTAGTCTACTTTGCACTCATTTTAATTTCAATGATGAAGGATCCTTTTTCTTTACTATCAAAAACAAGTATGGAATAATTACAGTATCAAGTAGCAAAGATACAATTCATCTTTATAAGGATGTTTTAACTTATACAACTTAATTCATAGTATCACACAATTTTAGAGCTAAAAGAACTTTGAGAGAAGTTTGTCTAAATTTTCCCATTTTGCAGAGTCGTGTCCGACTCTTGTGCGACCCCATAGATGGCAGCCCACCAGGCTCCCCCATCCCTGGGATTCTCCAGGCAAGAACACTGGAGTGGGTTGCCATTTCCTTCTCCAATGCGTGAAAGTGAAGTCACTCAGTCGTGCCCAACTCTTAGCGACCCCATGGACTGCAGCCTACCAGGCTCCTCTGTCCATGGGATTTTCCAGGCAAGAGTACTGGAGTGGGGTGCCATTGCCTTCTCCAATCAGTTTAGACAGGGCCAACTTCAGTAAAATGCACTATATCAGCTAGTACCACATGTTTTATCAGTGATAGTTTACTTTTAGCAAAACAATATTAATTTAGATGGAAAGTAGCAGGACATTTTATTGGGTTTGCTGTTTCAAAGAACATTAATTTAAATGTGTTTGAGTTTCATGGTTGAATAAGCTGATTTTATATTTGTAGGCATTTAATCAAAACTAGTAAAATAATTTAGCCCAATCTTAGGAGAACTGATCTTTTTTTTTTTTTTTTACAAAGGAATTTCACAGATTATAAGAAAGCTATTTTAGAATAATCAAATAGGCTGTGTGGGAACCAAGTTCATGACACGTTATATTCCATTCTGGGGAAAATAATATTGTTAAAACTTAAAAACTAGAAAATAAGTGTATTTTCTAATATTATTATAATTTAACACTTTATTCAGGAAAACACAAACATAGGGTTGCTCAGGGGTTTCAAATGGTCCAGTCAATTTAAAAATCTTTCTCTAAGCAAAGGCTGTCATCAGTGTAGAGATGGCAGCTTCCCACATGAAGGATGGCCTTTTCCCACTGGAGGCCTAATCAGCAGATCTCCTGAGGGAGCCTCATCGTTATAGCCTGGCTTTTGGAACAGGGGCAAATTTACTCAGGGTTCAGGTAAAGTTCAGGGAAGACTAATGGTAAACATGTCAAACATATACAAAAGATAAAGGAAGACAGTCAAAAAATCAGACCTATAAAAATTATGAGTTACAATGTGTGTGATTATATATATATATAATTATAGCTAATTACAAAATTATATATATTCATTCTACAAGTATTTATTAAATACCACCATCCTTCCATCCACCTTTCTATCATATCTTTCTGTCTATCTAGAATATTACTATCTTTTATAGTGTAAATTAGACAAAGTCACATGGACTTTAAAGCAGAGATATGTGGGCATAAATTCCAGCATTGCTACCATCTGGTTACTTCATCTTTAGAACTTTACTCAAACTCATTGAGTTTCAATTCCTCAACCAAAAAAAATGGAAATGATAGTAATACCCATCTCACAGGTTGTTGTGAGGAACTCAAAATTAGAACAGGCCTGGCACATCAAGAACTCAAATAAAAAGATTTCCCACTAGTTCTTCACCAAGATGTTTTTATTTTCTCTCAGTCATACATTGTTCTGAGTTCTCTACTTTTATATTTTTACTTAAAGAGAGAGCAATGGTGATATGCAGTAAGAGTTCCAGCCCAACGAGGCTATTTATGTTGAATTATAGGATAGTATGATTACTCTGTGATTACCTATGTTGATGGCCAGTTTTTCTGGTTGTTATCGTTGCTTTCTTTCCATAGACAAAGATAGAGGCATATTACTTATCTATTTTCTGGCTTCATACAAACTTCTTTGGCTGTGTAGGTTCTGGGCTACCATCCGCTCTAGATTCAGCCAGTAAGTCCCAATTATCGAGGGTCTGTCTTCTAGACTGTTTCTAGAAGCATGATAACCCTTATTTACTGCTGAGGACAATGAGCAACATGAAACATTCTTTTTGTGATGAAGAGATTAGACTACATTTTAATCCTTCATTGCTTACTTGTTCTACATTCTTATTCCCTTTCTTACTCTCTAATTTTTTGCTGTTAAGTTTTCCTCCCAACCATTATACATATAAAATTTTGAGTAGGATTTAGTCATTCAGAAGATTAAAGATGAATACAGATTATGAATAAATTGACAAAGTACTATTCATTATACTTCACTGAGAGTTAACACGGATCTTCACAAGGCCAAATTTGCCTGTTACTCCAGGTGTTTCTTGACTTCCTAGTTTTGCATTCCAGTCCCCTATAATGAAAAGGACATCTTTTCTGGGTGTTAGTTCTAGAAGGTCCTGTAAGTCTTCAACTTCAGCTTCTTCAGCATTACTAGTCGGGGCATAGACTTCAATTGCTGTGATATTGAATGGATTGCCTTGGATGTGAACAGAGATCATTCTTTCGTTTTTGAGATTGCTTCCAAGTACTGCATTTCAGATTCTTTGTTGGCTATAATGGTTATTCCATTTCTTCTAAGGGATCCTTCCCCATGGTAGTAGATATAATGGTCATCTTGAGTTAAATTCACCCATTCTAGCCATTTTAGTTTGCTGATTCCTAAAAGGTCGATGTTCCCTCTTGCCATCTCCTGTTTAACCACTTCCATTTGCCTTGATTCACAGATCTAACATTACAGGTTCCTATGCAGTATTGCTCTTTACAACATCAGACTTTACTTCCATTACCAGTCACATCCACAAATAGGTGTTGCTTTTGCTTTTGCTCCAAAGAAAGGAAATGTTAAAGAATGCTCTAACTGCCACACAACTGTACTCATCTCACATGCTAGCAAAGTAACACTCAAAATTCTCCAAGCCAGGCTCAACAGTACGTGAACCATGAGATTCCAGATGTTCAAGCTGGATTTACAAAAGTCAGAAGAACCAGATATCAAATTACCAACATCCACCGAATCACTGAAAAAGCAAGAGTTCCAGAAAAACATGTACTTCTGTTTTATTGACTATGCCAAAGCCTTTGACTGTGTGGATCACAACAAACTGTGGAAAATTCTGAAAGAGATGGGAATACCAGACCACCTGACATGCCGCCTGAGAAGTCTGTATGCAGGCCAAGAAGCAACAGTTAGAACTGGACATGGAACAACAGACTGTCTCCAAATTGGGAGAGGAGTACATTGAGACTGTACATTGTCACCCTGCTTATTTAACTTATATGTAGAGTACATCATGAGAAATGCTGGACTGGATGAAGCACAAGCTGAAATAAGATTGCTGGGAGAACTATCAATAACCTCAATACGCAGATGACACTACACTTATCGCAGAAAGCAAAGAACTAAAGAACCTCTTGATGAAAGTGAAAGAGGAGAGTGAAAAAGTTGGCTTAATTCAGAACACTAAGATCATGACATCTGGTCCCATCACTTTATGGCAAATTGATGGGGAAACAGTGGAAACACTGACAGACTTTATTTTGGGGGGGGCTCCAAAATCACTGCAGATGGTGACTGCAGCCATGAAATTAAAAGACACTTTCTCCTTGGAAGAAAAGTTAGCACCAACCTAGACAGCATATTAAAAAGCAGAGACATTACTTTGCCAACAAAGGTCTGTCTAGTCAAAGCTATGGTTTTTCCTGTGGTCATGTATGGATGTGAGAGTTGGACTATAAAGAAAGCTGAGAGCCGAAGAATTGATGCTTTTGAACTGTGGTGTTGGAGAAGACTTTTGAGAGTCCCTTGGACTGTAAGGAGATTCAACCAGTCCATCCTAAAGGAAACTGGTCCCAAATATTCATTAGAAGGACTGATGTTGAAGCTGAAACTCCAATACTTTGGCCACCTGATGTGAAGAACTGACTCATTAGCAAAGACCCTGATGCTGGGAAAGACTGAAGGCAGGAGGAGAAGGGGACGACAGAGGATGAGATGGTTGGATGGCATCACTGACTCAATGGACATGAGTTTGGGTAAACTCTAGGAGCTAGTGATGAACAGGGAGGCCTGGCTTGCTGTAGTACATGTGGTTGCAAAGAGTGGGACACAACTGAGCGACTGAACTGAACTGAAGTCGCAGCTGAAAACATGACACATCTTACTGTAATCTGAAATTCTGAAAGGATCAGTTATGTTTCTTTTGAACATCTAAAATTTTCAGAAGTGGACATTTTTAGTCTATGTTAGAAATTGTCTTAAGGACATTGTGTAATATGTATTTTATTCTTTATTTTGTTAATGTCAAGGATTTAGAATTTCAGTGAAAACCTTTCAACCAGTACTTGAATATTAACTTGGTATAATTTTACCAGCAGTGTCATTATGTTTTTATAACTAATACAAAAATAGCTCATGATGTGGCCATAAAGTCTTGTCATGCCTAAGCAAAATGAATGGATAACTTGGAACTAATCTGATAAATGATCTGTCTAAAAATCAGCTAGACTGAAAACATTCAAAGTAACTTCTTTAAAATAAATCCATTTTATAACCTTTAAATAATGTTATTGCTTATGAAAAGTGAAAGTGAAGTTGCTGAGTCATGTCCAATTCTTTGAGACCCCATGGACTTTAGCCTACTGTGCTCCTCCATCCCTGGGATTTTCCAGGCAAGAGTACTGGAGTGGGTGCCATTGCTTATAGGCTTACATAAAATAAAGGATTTAAAGATAAAACCCAGGTAATAGAGCAACAGGTGACACTGTATCATCAATATAGAGATAAACAGCTACAGGTAAAAAAGTGAAGTCCGTCTTGTAAATATATTCTGAATAACAGACGCGGGGTTGGTATTCACAAGAGGATCAAAGCAGTCCTCAGGAGGCTGAACTGAATTCTGGAAAGCATGTTTATTTTTGTTATTCGGTAAATCTCTTGGTGGAAGCATATACCACCAATGGAAGTAAATAGGTATAAGAAACTGAGACATGCTCTTATCCAAAGAAACCTACTTGATAATACCTTGGAGATATGATGCTAAGCTACTTATATTCTCCTACATAATGAATAAACATATTGCAATACAAGGTTATTAAACAAGTTGCTACACTAGGCACTTCTATTTCCTGTCAATATTATATATTCCACACAGTAACATATTTTCCAAGTTGGAAAACTAGCAAAATCATGGATAAAGGCAATTTACTGTCTCATTAGAATATCATTTTGATTTATATCAATGTAGTACAGATATTTTATATCATAGTAGATTTTGGTACGGAGAAGGCAATGGCACCCCATTCCAGTACTCTTCCCTGGAAAATCCCATGGACAGAGGAGCCTGGTGGGCTGCAGTCCATGGGGTCGCAAAGAGCTGGACACGACTGAGCGACTTCACTTTCACTTTTCACTTTCATGCGTTGGAGAAGGAAATGGCAACCCACTCCAGTGTTCTTGCCTGGAGAATCCCAGGGATGGGGGAGCCTGGTGGGCTGCCATCTATGGAGTCGCACAGAGTCGGACACGACTGAAGCGACTTAGCAACAGCAGCAGATTCTGGTGTCAAAAAATCTGGAATCAAGCCCTGTCTTTAGCTCTTACTAACTGCAAGTAAATACTCTCTCTAAGCTTCAGTTTCCCCATCTAAAAAGGGGAACTGAAGTGATATTCATCTTTTGGTATGTTGGGACAACTAAATGAAATACATATATATACATATATATATATATATAAAGTGCTTATTTAAATTATATTACTATTTTAATCACACTCACAGTTTTGTTATCAAGTCTACTATCATCATTTGACTGACAAAATGTAGGTAAAGACCGACAGTTTCTGTCATACATTAGGACAATTCTGTTGTTTTTCCCAGTAACTTCTTGCTTGAATTTTGGGTCATTGCCTAACAGACTGTATCAGGCTCCTGCCAGTTATTCTCAAAACTAAAACGACAAGGTAAATTTTACTCTATCCTTATACCATGTTGCTGTTGTTTAGTTGCTAAGTTGCGTCCAACTCCTCTGTGACAAGGCTCCTCTGTCCATGGGATTCCCCAGGCAAGAGTACTGGAGTGGGTTGCCATTTCCTTCTCCAGGGGATATTTCCGACCCAGGGATATTCAACCAACTTACAGTCAGTTTGCAATCCTCCAGTTTTTTCCATGATGCTGATTCAAGCTATACCACTATGCACTTCTGGTCACATTATTTTATCACGTCAAATTCTGTTGCCAGTGTCAGGCCCTGTTTTTAGCACCTATTTTTGGTTTAGTTATTTTGTTATACTGATCTATCAATATTGTTTGTTTGATTTATAAACAATGGAGCTGAAACTTTCTCAGTGGCCCTGACAATTCCAACCTGGTTCTGAGCAACATATGGCATTGTTGGTATACAAAGAAGTCTGATTTTTAATGTGTACCTTTTGGGTTTTCATCACAACCAGCTGAGATAACTTGAATATGTAAAGGCTCACTGATTACACTGTGAACAAAAAAAATCCAAGCAAGTTGGCATATGCCTGAGAATATATTTTTGTTGATTTCTTTCAGGTTAAGAGAAAAGTAAGAGACGTTGACAATAAATTCAACCATATGGAATATAAAAGCCAGAAAGTGTTTTTGCTTTTAAGAATAATAAGTATAATAGCGCTATGTTAAAAGAAATGACAAGTAAGCCTACTGTACACTTGTGAAAGAAGGAAAACAAAACAATTTTAGACAGAATGCTCCTGTCAAGAAAAGGTTTTTCTCAGTGGGGTAGAGAATGGTTGCCTAGGAAACTGAAGCTAATTGCTGCTGCTGATGGAAACTAGTCAACAAGGAAAGCACTGTGTTCGAAGAGCTCGGCTAAATAAATACCCTAGATAAATTCATAAAAACAGGGAAAGAAGGAAAGTTCCTTGCCTCTGCTCCAGCTTAATTTGGAGAGTGAATGGTCTCTCTGAAGCTGTTACCCATGATCAACTGTTGATGAAGGAAATTAAAAGAGCAGATTGGTTTTTGTTGTGGTGGTGGTTTTGTTTGTTTCTCTGGCACCTTAGTACTTATTAAAGAGGCCAGCATTGGCATATCCCTTCCTAATCAGATTCCCATTGATCTCAAAGGGTCACCCTAGCCACCTGGCCAACACGACAGCTGTAGATCTCTGCGTACCAGCTTTTTCCTTCAAAGATGAATTCCAAAGATTTACTAAAACAAGGATAAATTTATGAGGGAAAACGCCTTTGCAGTAATGTTAGTTTATGGAGTAAAATGCATTTAAGATGGGGAATCATGACTGCACAAAGTTCATTCTGAAAGGTACTTAAATTTAAGCTATATTGTACCCACTCCAGATGATGTAACTATGCTTAGTCATTACCAAGGCTATGAAGATGAGCAAGAGATGGTGTTCCTATATTTAAATTGTACTGGAAAGTGGGACAATCTCGTTGAAGAACATGTTTTTTTTTTTTTTGGTTTGTTTGTTTTTTAAGATTTTTCTAGTAAGGGCCACAGATTTTGGCTGATCTGTACATTCACAGTCGCACACATGGTCCTCTTCTGAAAGGCATTTGCAACCACTTGGACTAGGATTAGGAGTACAGTGTATGACTATAGGAGAATTTTCCCTCTTTCTCTTTTTTCCCTATTTCAACCTATGTGCTTGAATCCACAATCTTGTTTAGATCGCCAATTTAATCTACTCAAATGAAGTTCTTAGAACTTGGATAGAATTGGCCCAATGTGTAATTTACTCAAAGGGAAAAGTCTTTGTAAATTAAGATGGTTATCAGTAGAAGGATATTGCAAGTTAAGAACAACATATATGGAACCAAAAGTAATTAGAAAGGCAAAACACCAATCAAAAACAGTACCTACTGGAAAATTTAACTTCTAGTTTTAAGGGTACAGCAGAAGAAATATAGCAAGCAAAGATGGCTTAGCTTTATAATTATATATTCTAATTAAAGGTTTGTGCTGTTGGTGGTATTGGAGGATCTAAATGTAGTAATATGTGCATATTTGTAGTGTTGTTTGTATTTCATATAGTAAACATTTACTAATTAGATCAGCGTGCAATATTTTATTGATTCTAAATTAATTTGGGAAAGAAATGTCTTGGGGAATATGGCTCTCTGAAAATTTCAAACTGTTTAATATCAATAAATTGAGCACAATAATTAAGGCACTGAGGGAACTGATAAAATGCTTTTAGAGCCTCATAATGCTCAGGTTTTGCATTTTGTCAAAACCATTAAAACTGTACTACTCCTTGTAGACTTGAGATAAACTGGATTACTGCCTGTATTGTCTTGAGCATATCACACAAAGGAATATAGCAGGAGACATTATTAATAACATTAATGAAGAGATGAAATATCAATACAACTAAGAGAGATTGAAAAAATTCATCCTTAGAGTAACTGCATGGTAAACAATACAAAATGTACTGTGTGTGCAGAACAGCACTTGCACATGTGCGTGTGTATGTGTGTGTGTCAATCTATGCATGTGCCAGCATTCATGCACATAACGGTCTATCTGTGTCTTCAAAGTTTTATCTGTTTTTGGTACCTCAAAAGACTTGGGCACCAGCGCAGGTCTAAGATTTCATACGGGGAAATTATTGTTTCTACAGTTGCAAATCCAGGAATGTCTGAGACAGAGAACACAATGAAAACATGGAAAAACACTCTAGATTCCAAAAAAGAAAGAAACCATTGAGCAAAGTTTTAAAGTGTAAGTGCTCTATATATCAGGAAGAGTCTTTACCAGTTACTCCTATAAACTGAAATATTTCATCTAGGGAAAAACTGTTACAATAAAAAGGTAAAAATCATCAGCTTAGCTACATTTTGTTGGCTCCATCTCATCCCCAAGGTAATAATTTTCAATCTTTGGAGGCCTGTGACCTAGAACCCTACAGAATTTAGGAACTATGTCGTAGGAAGATTGCTTTTGTCACAGTACATCATAGTGTACCTTCAATCAGCAAACAGATAGACCAACATGACTTCTGTGTAATTAGTTTGCTTAAGCCTCTAGTCCTAACATAGTTCTAAGAATGAATGTGTAAATAATAATATACAGCATCCACCTTATTTGATTCTTCTTAGTCTCTCATGAAATGTAAGTATTTTAAGTGTTTCTGTTTTACAACTGCCTATTTTATTTTTAGCACTGGAGTTATATAAAATGTTGTTCACAAATGTTCTCTTTATATCAGTCCTGAAAGGACTTGGCAGACTTTTAAGTCACTAAGTACATACGGTAATTCTTTATCATTACAAATTATAACGGAATATATATAACCTGAGAACCATGTTTCAATTATACTGCAGGAAAAGGGACAGTGGAATTAATTACATTATGAAATTCTGAAAACTAAAATGCTATGACAGAAAAGAAAACAAAAAATGAGAAAGAGATCATTTTGAGTCATCCTTCTTTTAGTCTTTAATAATGTTTGTTAACTAGAGCTCAACCATAATATAAGGAGGACTGTTTCTTTGGAAAAATTCCAAAAAGCAAAATTGTTGATAGTTAAGGATCTTTTCCAGGGTCCTGAGTAGCAAAATCAAGAGAATTTGCAAATAAGAAAATAATTTTTTAAGTTAGAAAATAAGTGTCAAGTCTAACATTATATTTATACTATTATGATAGTAAAAAGCAAAGACAAATAGAATTTAAAATTTTATGCCAAAAATTATTCTAGAATAAAAATATCCTTTGTATTGTGGATTGATTAATGCATTCCGTGAAACATCCTATTAAATGAATTTCTCTCCAACTATGGGATACAAAAAGTTTATGTTAAGATAAACAAACCCGATTAATAGTAATTTCAAAGTAATCTTCAGAAATTTACAAATAACATACAAATACTGTTTTAGAAAATACGCTCTAATTATCTGTTGAAATAAAATTTTACATTGATGATTTTGCTTCAGTGTTGTTTACCTATCTCAGTCTACATCTCCTTTGTGTAGAGGGTCTCATTGATAGCAAGCACACCTCTAGAAATACTTGCAAACTGTAGGTGCCAAAGGTGATATATCATGCTTAAAACTGTCAAAGGTGGGATGCCAAATATTTTCAACAGGACAGAGATCATTGTTATCCTGACTGAACGAACTTCCTCTCCTAAAATGCAACTTTTGAAAGTGGCATCTGTACTTGCTTCAAACTCATTTCTCTTTTCTTTTCTCTTTTTTTTTTTTTTTTTTTACTACAATCAAGACAGATGAACTGGATGACAACTGGCCTGGAAGAACTGTCTTACATGCTTTGTGAGACAGGCCAAGTTAGTGCAATTTTTTTTTTTTTTTTGAGAAAAGTCAATTCTGGTAAAGCTCTCAGGAGAACAGGTTTATTCCAATCTTTCCAAAACTTTAGTCACAAATCTTGATTTTTCAAAAAACCAATAGATAAATTTTAAAGAAAAAAATCCTACACTTTAGCTTAAGATAAAGAATAGTAGCATGGAAATGCAACAAGGAGAAAAAAGTATCCAAAGAACTGATTCATTTTAAAAACTGCTTATAAAATTAACTAGTTTAATTAAATACTGTCCTTTAAATACTGAAATAATTAAAATTAGAAAATGTAAATGTGAGCATCTTTTAATATGTCAAAAAGGAAAGAAAATCTTCAATTACATGCAGCTTTTAAGATTTTTTAAAATAAGAAAACCAGAGAAGTGTGTCTGATTGAAACTGAAACATTTTTCCTAAAATTAGTGAATAAATATCCCTGTTATTCAATAGGGAAATGCTGTTTATTACCTAAGAACTTACATTTTCAAGTAATTTTATAGACTCAAAGATGAAGCAGTGTAGAAGAACATTGGTGATATATTAATTAGATTGACCTTCAAAAACAGGATATATAACATCTCTCCAAGACAATACTAGTATATTCCTTTAATGAAGTATAATTAAGTCTATGACTTAGAGCATCCATTTTCTTTAAGATTCAGTTTGTCCATTTGTCAGAAATGAAATTTATGTGGCCTTCTGATTTATAGTAGTGAGGCAATCTTTTCCTTAAAGCCAGAAGATCAACAAAGGTGTGCATTTTAGAGTTCTGTTTGCAGGATATTTCAGTATCATTTTCTATTGAGGCCAACTCTTACATCAGACTCTATTTTGCAAGAATGAACAAGAAAAGTTGTCCAATCTGTGTACTTCTTAGCTGTTAGATTATGGATGTGTCTCAGAAAGGTCATATATCCTGATTTTTTATATTCTTCCCAGTTCAGGTGTTTTCATCATCAAGATGGTATTTCTAATCAGATGTCTTACTTCTATCTTAAGTCAAAGATATGTTTTCTTCACTCCAAATCTTCCCTCCCATTTGCAGAACATAACAAGTCTTCTGCTATATCCCCCCATGATACTCTCTTTACAACAGTATTTCAAAATTCCAACTTGATTGAGCTAGTCAACACTTCTACAGTCTTTACTCTGAATCCAGCCTCCTCCCATGTTCCTCCATCTGCCTCTTTAGTTCCAATATTCCTAACATCATCTTTCTCACAAATATATTGCTTACACAATATTTACACAAATATATTCAAAGTTTTTGTAGCCCTATTTTGTTTATGTAATTTCCATTCTCAAAATTGAACATGAATACTTTCTCTCTTCCTTTTTTTTCTTTTTTCTGAACTTTTTATTTTGTATTGGGGTATAGCTGATTTATAGTGTTGTGATAGTTTCAGGATCTCTCTTCATCTCACTTTCAAAAATATTCATTAGCACCAACTAAAGCATCACTACGAACAAAGCTACTGGAGGTGATGGAATTCCAGTTGAGCTATTTCAAATCCTGAGAGATGATGCTGTGAAAGTGCTGCACTCAATATGCCAACAAATTTGGAAAACTCAGCAGTGGCCACAGGACTGGACAAGGTCAGTTTTCATTCCAATCCCTAAGAAGGCAATGCCAAAGAATGCTCAAATTACTGCACAATTGCATTCATCTCACATGCTAGTAAAGTAATGCTCAAAATTCTCCAAGCCAGGCTTCAGCAATACGTGAACCGTGAACTTCCAGATGTTCAAGCTGGTTTTCGAAAAGGAAGAGGAACCAGAGATCAAATTGCCAACATCTGCTGGATCATGGAAAAAGCAAGAGAGTTCCAGAAAAACATCTATTTCTGCTTTATTGACTATGCCAAAGCCTTTCACTGTGTGGATCACAATAAACTGTGGAAAATTCTTCAAGAGATGGGAATACCAGACCACCTGACCTGCCTCTTGAGAAACCTATATGCTGGTCAGGAAGCAACACTTAGAACTGGACATGGAACAACAGACTGTTTCCAAATAGGAAAAGGAGTACGTCAAGGCTGTATATTGTCACCCTGCTTATTTAACTTCTATGCAGAGTACCTCATGAGAAACGCTGGCCTGCAAGAAGCACAAGCTGGAATCAAGACTGCCAGAAGAAATATCAATCACCTCAGATATGCAGATGATACCACCCTTATGGCAGAAAGTGAAGAGGAACTAAAAAGCCTCTTGATGAAAGTGAAAGAGGAGAGTGAAAAGTTGGCTTAAAGCTCAACATTCAGAAAACGAAGATCATGGCATCTCGTCCCATCACTTCATGGGAAATAGATGGGGAAACAGTGGAAACAGTGTCAGACTTTATTTTTGGGGGGTCCAAAATCACTGCAGATGGTGACCACACCCGTGAAATTAAAAGACGCTTACTCCTTGGAAGAAAAGTTATGACCAACCTAGATAGCATGTTGAAAAGCAGAGACATTACTTTGCCGACTAAGGTCTGTCTAGTCAAGGTTATGGTTTTTCCAGTGGTCATGTACGGTTGTGAGAGTTGGTCATGTATGACTGTGAAGAAAGCTGAGTGCTGAAGAATTGATGCTTTTGAACTGTGGTGTTGGAGAAGACTCTTGAGAGTCCCTTGGACTGCAAGGAGATCCAACCAGTCCATTCTGAAGGAGATCAGCCCTGGGATTTCTTTGGAAGGAATGATGCTGAAGCTGAAACTCCAGTACTTTGGCCACCTCATGCGAAGAGTTGACTCATTGGAAAAGACTCTGATGCTGGGAGGGATTGGGGGCAGGAGGAGAAGGGGATGACAAAGGATGAGATGGCTGGATGGCATCACTGACTCGATGGACGTGAGTCTGAGTGAACTCCGGGACTTGGTGATGGACAGGGAGGCCTGGCGTGCTGCGATTCATGGGGTCGCAAAGAGTCGGGCATGACTGAGCAACTGAACCTGAACTGAACTTTACTACAAAGGGATGCCAGTCTGTAGACATGCACACATGCACACGTTTATTAATTTATTTGCTTGTTTCTCTGCCTTGTTTCAGAAAGAATTTAAGGTTAACCTTTGAGTGAATAAATATAATTATATATTTTGATGTATATTTATATACATTTAATGGGGTCGCAAAGAGTCGGACATGACTGAGCGACTGAACTGAACTGATGGAGTATAAGCATTACATTATATGTCAGAAGGAACATGGAGATGAATGAAGCACAGCTTCCACCTCAAAACACTTATGATCAATGCTATTCAGTTCAGTTGCTCAGTCATGTCCGACCCTTTGCGACCCCATGAATCACAGCACACCAGGCCTCCCTGTCCATTACCAACTCTCGGAGTTCACCCAAACTCACGTCCATCAGGTCGGTGATGCCATCCAGCCATCTCATCCTTTGTCGTCCCCTTCTCCTCCTGCCCCCAATCCCTCCCAGCATCAGTCTTTTCCAGTGAGTCAACTCTTTGCATGAGGTGGCCAAAGTATTGGAGTTTCAGCCTCAGCGTCAGTCCTTCCAATGAACACCCAGGGCTATTAGCAAGACATAAAATGGCACACAGAAGTATTTGAAAGAGGAAGAGATTCACTTGAGAGAATAAAATGAATCAGCTCTGGACCTTTGATCATGGATTTCTGATAATCTCTTCTGTTGCATGTACCCTTTCAAATGAGTCCTTTGTCACTTGTTTCATGATGCGGCATGTGAATGAAACCAGAACAGATTGCTTGGGCAAATTAACTAGGTTTGCAAAAGAGAACACTGTTAGTTCAAATAGAGAACTGACTACTCATGCTGGAGTTACTTATGCAAGAATCAGAGGTGCTCAGCTCCCAGCCTTACCTTGACCTTTGTTTCCAAACACAAAACCTGGACTGAAAATATTCAATCTAATTTTCAGGGTGCTGAGGCTGAATCATCTCTGTTACACCAGATTTTTCTCTGAATCATGTGTTGATTGCTCCCTTAGTACCCATTTTGCCTAATGTTTTCTGAAGTTTGAGCATTGATGAAATCAATTGTAAAAGTGGACATTTAACTCTCCTTTCTAACATTTGCATACTAGCATTACCTAGTATTTGCATACTTGTTAAATGCTGCCGTGAGAGCCTAGAACCTATGCTTCTCTCTTTCTCTGCTCATCAGCGAGTAAGGCTGAGGGAGGGAGTAAGGCGAGTCACACAGAGGGAGGGCACTGGGCGGTTTGGTGTCCTTTCCCCCTCAGGACTCATGATGTCAAGTCAGATCATGCTTAAACTACCAGGTCTGCAATGCTGCACCCGTTGTTCTGTTCATCTGCTCCTGGTATGAATTTCCAGACTCCCCTGACAATCAAAGCAGTGCTTTATGTAATATGCTAAGGTGCAGTGAAGTGTGAGGGAATGAGAGGGCTTGATACATTGAAGCAGAAAGTCAGTTCATCTCAAGTAGCTTGGGGAGACAAGAGGGAGGTGTTGATGACTGCTAGGTACTCCCTGACCTACTAACCTCCTAGTAGCGATAAAACCAAACCTGAAGCCAACCCTCAAGGGGATATTTGGTATACAGTGACAGACATTTTTCTCAGGTATATGCAAGCAATATAATCAAATTTATATATATATATCTCATACTTTTCAAAAAACACCTTAGTGACTGATGAAGAATATTCTCCAGATATTAATTTATTTGTTCCAAATTACTATTAAGGTTTTTCTCTTTTATTTTCTGGGAGGAGAGAATTCTTAGCAACTGAACAAGGGACATATAAAGGTCATGCATAATCCTCACCGAAACATAGGCTTAGAGGGTCCAAAAAAAAAAAAAAAAAAAAAAAAAAATCAGGAAGACTGCCTTCCATGACTGATTATTGTCACCTATTCACTAGAAACAAAAAAGATTTTATGAACTGTTTAGAAATCTTCTCTAAATGGAGATTTTAAAAAACCTCAAATCATTGGGATACATTGAAAGAAAAATATGATGATACAATGTGGTAGCAAATTAGGAGAAAATTTGATAAGGTCTTGAAAAAAATATAGTATTATGAGAAAGGCTCAAGTGAAAAATACAATGCTATTAAATTATATTTATAGCTAGAAACAAGAGAGAGTAATTTTTATAAGTAGTTCTGAACTCTCCTTAGCTCAAATCTGTTGCATTAAGATTCAAATTCAAACAATAATTTTTCAAAGTGTCAGTGGACCAAAGAGAATTATATATATATGTGTGTGTATGTGTGTGTGTGTGTATATATATATATATATATATTAGTGTCTATGATGTAGTTCTGACTTTAACCCAAAACAAGACAATAAAGAAATGAGAATGATTTCCACAAGTGCATGAGAGGAATTTTCTGGAGGAACATATATAGGAGTATGGGAACATACATTGGGAACATACATTGCAAATGCATATGCAAATTAATCTTAATTTTTAAGTATTATATTCCATTAGATCAAGCCTTACTCTTCACCACTTGAACTGTTTGTAGGCAATTAAAATTCCAAGGAATAAAATCATGGGTTTTATTTGTTGAGTCACTGGGTTTAATTAAAAGGAGTCAAGAGAAACCAAGTTTTCCTTAAATTCTGATTCATAATTACTGGCTTCAAACAATCACATTCCTCTCTTAAGATTCTGGCTGAAGAGCAAAGAAAGATACAAGGTAATTCTTTTATAGAAAGAACTACCTACAATTGCACATTTAAATAAACAACTGTATCTGGTACCTATCTTTTCTTCTAATTTGTAAAACATTTTAAGCTGTATTTAGCAATATCTGCTATAAGCAAGCAACCTTACCAAGGTTGAGAGGCTGTTCTTCACTATAAAGTCCAGGTAAGACAGCCCCCAATTTGGTTCAGATCCCCTTCTATTTTCCAACAAGGCAAGTCACATATGATTGAAGCTAATACTCCAAACCTGCTTCAAACAGTATAGAGAGCACATAGGACAAAGCAAACGTGACAAATACAAACCTCATGCCTTTTCTAGCAATTCTTGTCTTTCTCACTTTTTTCTAGACCCAGATGCCCAACCTTTCGAAGGAAAACATTGCAAAGATCCCCATTTTCTGTCCTTGTCCATCGGCGCCGCCAGGTGCAGACACTTTGCAGTGAGGCCGTGTGCTTTTCTGCAGATCCACCCTGAATGCTAAATAACTGCTCTGCACACTCCTCTGCGGAGCTTGGGGAAATGGCAGCCAGAGCGATGAGTGGTTGGCATGGCAACAAGGAAAGGAAAATCTGCAACCTTTTGTATTGTTAGGCCAGCCTATTTATTTGCCTTGAGGGGTGGTGGGGCGGGCTTCAGTCACTTCACATGAGAAATGGTTCTGCACTATTTTGCTCTGTGTGCATAATATATATTATGTATAATATACCATAGTTTAAATGGGATGGTGATTCCTACCATTATATCTAAAATGTGGGAATGGAGGGAGGGGCATATGGGGTGAGAAAATGCAGATTAAAATTTTCTAAGATTAGAAAGGGAGAGAGAGAAGTGTAGAGGTATATTCAGATTTTTGCTTGTGACTGCTGATAACCTTTTTCTCCACTATGCATTTTTAATCTGAAATTTATAATTTCAGCAACAAAAAACTTAGATATCCAAGCATGTTCATGACTGGGCTGCTTGAATCAGGAGGATGTGAAAGGGCACGTTGAGCTTTAGAAGGTGCATCTCCACTGGAAAGCTCTGGAAAAAGTGACTGTGATAACCCAGAAGGGTTTTACAGATCTCAGTGCTTTGATGGGAGCAGACCTGGAGAAATGCCCCAGAAATGCTGGAGAAACACTGTAACCCTTGGGAAATCAAGGGGTAGTTTGCCGAAGGACTGACCTTTAATCTTCAAATTTACTCAAAAAGAGACCTGGCAGTGACTTATGATAATCACAAAGGCACTTTACACTGTGACTGCTGTTTTTTATTTTAACCAATGTTCAAAGCATTGTACCTCAGAATAGTCAAAATCACTTAAAAAGTGTGATTTTAAATACTTCAAAGTTTTGGCATCTGTAAACATCTCAGAATTGCCTTTCTTTCTCCATTCAAGCTGAAAACTGGGAATAAATTTGCCGTCATGCTGAAAGGCACATGGCTGTGACCGTTCTGCAATGGAAGAACTGTCTCTGGCTATGACTGGTTATTGTTGCCGCTGGGCATCTAGCTGCACGGGGCAGTGGAAGGAGCACGGCCCCATAAAGCAGGTCTGTGTGCTGGCTTTAGCCAAGTATCCTGCATGGGTCACTAAACCCATAAATAGGAGAAATATGAGAGGTCATCTTACAAGATAACATTTAGTTATCTGGATGTTGTCTTGCGTATTGTGTATTCAGTCACTCAGTTCTTTTTGACTCCTTGCAACTCCATGGACTGTAGCCCACCAGGGTCCTTTCTCCATAGAATTTCCCAGGCAAGAATACTGGAGTGGGTTGCCATTTCCTACACTAAGGGATCTTCCCGACCCAGGGACTGCACCTGCGTCTCTTGCATTTCCTGCATTGGCAGGTGGATTCTTTCACCACTGCCACCTGGGAAGCCCAGATGTTATCTTGATATAAACTGTAATGTGCATTTGAGCACCACCTACAAATAAGAAGCTTAAATATGAGACTCCTAATTATCACCCAGAGTTGAAACTCTATGGGGACTGAAATGCATTTTGTTTGCTTTTCTCAATAAAGATAAGGTGGAAAAGAGAAGAAGGGTTTATTACAAGCCTTTATTCTTATTAACCATGGTGGAAAATGATTTAAAAATGACTTGTTTCAGAATTATGTTGTATTCACTTATCAATAACAATAACTTTCCTAAGTGGCCCATTTTTCATGGATTTTCTATGGTTTCTCTTCTGTTGTTTTAGGCATGGCTTCTAAAAATGACACTTTAATAAGTAAATATAAGAAAAATTCTTAAAGTAAAAAGTTATGTGATACTAGGTGAGTATAATTCTGTCTACCTTTCTATGGATTAGCTTTAAATTGTAAGGAAAGAGACACAAATCTAGATGAGCAAGTTGTAAATTAAATATAAAGTGTTATTTCCTTCCAGCATTTTCTGTGCAACCCCTCCCCGCTGCTTCCTCCCCCACCATCTTAGTGCATAAGATCAAAGGTAAGCTGACTATGGCCTTGCACCTTCAAAAATTAAAAAGTTATTATGGTCCAGACATGAAGGTGAACACTGAAAGGGGTGGATGAGAGAGAATGAGGCAGCCTTTTGGTTAAAGTAAGTGTCCTCTGATTAAGGAAAGAGGAAGGAGAGTTGATGATTGCAATTCATTTATTATGTGATCTTGTTTATAGATATGAATAAATAATGTTGAGCAAAAGATTTATTTCTAAGAATGAAAGTAGAAGAAAAGTAAAGTAAAAGAAAGATCTTTGGCTTTGATCAGCCATGGTCTGGACATTGTAACAGGCAGCTGAGGATGTCATGGGAAATGTTTCCTGTTTGCAACATCCTGAAAAACATCCATATAGGAGAAACTGCAATATACTGATAGATTACACGAAATGATGAAAGAGTGGGGTAATATATAACTTGGTCCTCACTCAAATAATCACCTCAAAATATAATGCCTGCTCAATCAATGGTCTCTATCATCAAAGGATAGCATTTTTAAAGATCACATCTAAGATTAAAGAATATTCTTTTTTTACTGGAGATGATTTTTGTTTGCAATTTGTGGAACAATTACATATAAGCCATCAATAATACAATTTATTATTTTATTAAGCTAAAGTTTGGAGTATATATAAAGTCTGCTTTATTGACTATGCCAAAGCCTTTCACTGTGTGGATCACAATAAACTGTGGAAAATTCTTCAAGAGATGGGAATACCAGACCACCTGACCTGCCTCTTGAGAAACCTATATGCTGGTCAGGAAGCAACACTTAGAACTGGACCTGGAACAACAGACTGGTTCCAAATAGGAAAAGGAGTTTTTCAAGGCTGTATATTGTCACCCTGCTTATTTAACTTCTATGCAGAGTACATCATGAGAAACGCTGGCCTGGAAGAAGCACAAGCTGGAAACAAGACTGCCGGGAGAAATATCAATAACCTCAGATATGCAGATGATACCACCCTTATGGCAGAAAGTGAAGAGGAACTAAAAAGCCTCTTGATGAAAGTGAAAGAGGAGAGTGAAAAGGTTGGTTTAAAGCTCAACATTCAGAAAACAAAGATCATGGCATCTGGTCCCATCACTTCATGGGAAATAGATGGGGAAACAGTGGAAAGTGTCAGACTTTATTTTTTGGGCTCCAAAATCACTGTAGATGGTGACTGCAGCCATGAAATTAAAAGACATTTACTCCTTGGAGGAAAGTTATGACCAACCTAGATAGCATATTAAAAAGCAGAGGCATTACTTTGCCAACAAAGGTCTGTCTAGTCAAGCCTATGGTTTTTCCAATGGTCATGTATGGTTGTGAGAGTTGGACTGTGAAGAAAGCTGAGTGCCGAAGAATTGATGGTGAACTGTGGTGTTGGAGAAGACTCTTGAGAGTCCCTTGGTCTGCAAAGAGATCCAACCAGTCCATTCTAAAGGAGATCAGTCCTGGGTGTTCTTTGGAAGGAATGATGCTAAAGCTGAAACTCCAGTACTTTGGCCACCTCATGCGAAGAGTTAACTCATTGGAAAAGACTCTGATGCTGGGAGGGATTGGGGGCAGGAGGAGAAGGGGACGACAGAAGATGAGATGGCTGGATGGCATCACCGACTCGATGGACGTGAGTTTGAGTGAACTCCGGGAATTGGTGCTGGACAAGGAGGCCTGGTGTGCTGCAATTCATGGGGTCGCAAAGAGTCGGACACAACTGAGCGACTGAACTGAACTTGGAGAGAAATTTAATTGCACATTAACTTATCACTGAAAAAATCCTCTGTAGGTATGAGAAGATAACAATTCACATTTTCCTCTCTTGCTGCCTTCCATACATGGATGACTGATGGATTCAATACTCAAGTCTTTTCTCTGGAGGGAGGCTGGTTTAAAATTACATCATCGTTGGGACGGAAAACATCACTGTTTACAACCTTTGTCACTATGAACATACATATAAAATTTACATAATCAGTGTCCCAAAGGTAATGTAATATTCATTTGATATATGTTAAGCTGAATTCAGAATTAACTCTGGATGGTCTTGAGCCATCTGTTAGTTTCCTTTTAATTTATGTTATTTTCTCAAAGAAGCTGGCAAGGCCACACTGACCTGACAAATAGATTTTTTTCTGATGCTCTCAAATACTTAATTAAGATATTGAAAAAATGAAATAGTTAATGATGTTGGTTCTGTCCTGCTTGACCAAGCACGCTACAAGTGATTTTTCTCTTGGGTATATAAGAAGCCTCCATAATAGTCAGTGAGAGTCAACTGGTGAGAGTTCAAGAGACAAAGTTAAGGCTTTTCAGTAGCTTTCCCCATCAATTTGAAAAGAACGTTCTTCTTTTTGTGCCATTCACTGAACTGCTCACTCAACACACATTTATTGAGTCTCCGAGGTATAATGTCACCTGGTGCAGGGGCCAGTGAAGAGAAAAATCTTGGTTTCTCACATTACCCCCTTTATTCCCACAATCATTTTTTTCTAACATGTTCTCAACTCGCCATGCCTCAATCGCTTCAAAATTTTCCCAGTTAGTGCTCCTGATACCCAAGTCACACTCTCTTCAAACTGTATTACACTTAACTGTAGAAAAACAGTTCCTGATCGAGGGTGTCCTGTTGTCCATATGAACAGAACTACCACCACTGATAATCACAATAACAATGGTACAGACACTATTTCTTGAGTCATTTATTTTATACACTCTACCTCATTTAATCTTCCCTGTAACCATGAAAAGTAAAAATAGTATTTTTATTTCATTCTTAACCACAGTTTCTTACTAATGGGACATGGGTGTGTATAGGGCACTGGACAGCTTTTCAAATCCTTGAATTAGTGTGGACACTGCCACTCTCTTTTTGCTGTTGCACATACAACATACATTTCTGCAGGGTATTTGCTTTTTTATCACAGCAACTTTGAAAAGACCCCAAAATCCCAGCTTCAAAGAGACAGGACATCATGAAGAAGAATGTAGTATGACCTAATGTTGAAACCAACTATCTTAAATTAATAGTTCATGCAGTATTTGACAGCTATTGAATATCACAGAATTTCATCTGGGTATTTAAAAACGCTCTGCCACACTCTTGTGCGTCTGCTGTGGAACCTCAAGATGCTTCTGTATGTGATTTGGGACCTTGGTTTGGAAACAACCCCTCTTCAGCTTTGCCTTTGTATACTGCTCATGTGGCACTGAATGTACTGTGTTCTGTATTTGAATTAGCTGTACACACAGGTCTCATGTGTGCTACTAGATCAACTGCTCTGGGAAGCTCAGAGCCCATTCTTTGCACTCATCCTGGCACAGCTTATACGTAGAAAATGTTCAACATACTTTGTTAAATGAAAAGAATCACACTATGTATGTATGTATGTATGTATGTATGTATGTATGTATGTATGTATGTAATTTCTCCTCAGTTATTTGAAATGCCTTTCATACTTGCCCATTAAAATTTAAATATATTTTTTGAACTGAGTGTACAGCGGATGTGTGGCTAACCAATTGAGTATAGAAAACTAACCCTTGAATAAGTAAGGAATGATCTTGAAGCAGACAGAGCCTTTCTTACTAGCAGTTTACTTACTGTTTTTGGAGTAGCATGTCTGCAAATTACTGTCTTCAAACACATTAAATTCTGAATTACAGAGAAAAGGAAAATAATGGTAAAGAACATTATAGAGCAGACTAATGTGCTGCAGTCCATGGGATAGAAAAGTGTCGGACATGACTGAGCGACTGAACCGAACTGAATGTTTCTCTAAGCCATTAATGACAATATCATCAACAAACTTGTGGTAGAAATTACACTTTAAGATTAAATTATATTCTGTTATCCTTTAAGCGTCTGTATATTAGTTCTTAAAAAGCTATCCAGAGAAGTATTAAATGGTTCCCGTGTATGCACATGCTGTTTTCCTTTCTTTTTTCCTTTTTAAAAGCTGGGAGACAGACTCTACATCCCTTCCTGCCCTTTAAGTCCAATATCATTCAAGAGAATCTCAGTTAGTGAAGTTTTTTTTTTTTTTTCAGTGATTTACAATGCTGACAGTTATTAGCAAAACACACACACACCAAGCCATTTGTCTACTAAAATTAAGGTGGTAAATGGAAACTCCCTGGTGGTCCAGAGGTTAGGACTCTGAGCTTTCACTGTGAGGGCCCTGGGTTTGATCCACAGTCGGAGAACTAAGATCCTGCAAGCTGCTTGGCACAGCCAAAAATAAATAAATTAAAAATTAAGAAGGAGGTAAGATTGAGACTATAACTGATCTGGGGGAATGTCAGCCTATTTCCTACGATTTTTCTCTCCTTTTGGTGTCTATTTCCCTTGACTGACTGGAATTTCAGTCCTGGCACTAGTGAAAGATCAGGGCTGTAAACTAATTCACTTAAAGTGTAAACAGATGTCAAAGCACAGAGCAAGCACTGGCGACAGAAGAGCCCTTAGTTACCTGCTGTTTCTCTGTCAGCTGAGGTCAGTTCTCCGTTGATTCCGTTCTCTTTGGTATTTGAGTAGGTGCCCTGTGACCCATGTTCTCCAAAGGCGCCCTCTTCATCCTCTCTGTAGGGGAATCCATTGGCGCTTCTGACAAGTCCCTCCCCTGCCCCACCTTGATCCTTGATCTCCGGTGGGTGTGGCTGGGCAGATGCCTCTGTAAGTTGAGCTGAGGTCCAGTGAGGCGCCTTTGCTTCATCTTTCCGATCATCTGCCATTCTTCAATGTCCTGGGATGTTTCCTGTGATTGGAAGAAGAAAAATGGCAGCCTTGACCTTGGAGAAAGCTTATCTGAAGTACTAAAATAGGGAAAATTGACAGCAAACTCACCAGCAACTAATGGTCAAGAAAACACATTCAATAACCCACTTTTAATATCAAGAGGTAGCTATTGTTAACACCTTAGTTTTTAACAGATCTTTTCCGGAATATTTATTTATTTATTTTTTTCATATAAGATCACCATTAGTTTCATATACTCTATTTTTTAAAACTAGTGTTTAGCACTTAAGGACATATCTGAGCTAACTTTCATTGACATATGACATTGACTCAATAGGAAAATAGGGAAAATAGGGAAAATCTGAAATATGAGAAAACTGGATAGAAAACAGTGGGGAAAAGAATGGCTGAGGGGACATGCTGGATTATGGAAAATTATTCCAAATACTCTTTAAAACAACTCTCTGTGAAATCTAGAAAAGACAATGGTCAGTATATTAGTCCTTTCAGTTTCAAAGATGTTTAATTCAAACCAGAGGTAGATATATCTTTCTGGATATTGAATATTAAAAGAAAGAGAGTTTTGACTTAACTTTTCTAAGCTCTATCTATAGATTAAAAAGGGAACGATATTTTCTCTTAGTATAAATCTTACATAGAGAATAAATATAATATTAGGCCTATGTCATAACTTACAGTATTATTTCACAGTTAAGTCAATTCAGTTAAGTCACTAATATTCATTAGGTGGCCATAAATTATAGCAAAGTTTGAATAAGTCGTGGAATAGGTATTCTGCATGTGTTAATAAGGAAACAGTAGGTACTGCACAGCCTTCACTTATATGCTGAAGCCACTGAATTTACAGATCTAGTTGACAAGAAGTGATACATCACTGTTTTGAAATGCTGTTGCCAGCAATGTAGCTTCATTGATGGTCTATTGTCCCCACCCTGATGATGACATAGACAATCAGAATCTCTCATGGAAGCTAAGAACATTTTCCTTTTTTTTTTTTCAAGATAGTAACTCAAACCAAACCCTCCAAATAAACAAACAAAAATTCTATGAAAACAAATCCAATTCTAGCTACCAAGTTCTGTTTAGAGACATTACAAATAAATAAAGCTGTCACGAAAGTAAGCTTTCTATCAGATTTCTAGCAAGAATCTTATTATTATTAGTTTACTGAATTTCAATGCTATTCTAAGGTCCCTATTCTAATTTTCTGTTCATACCAAGAACTACATGAGTTAACTCATTTGAACTGATTTGACAACACCAAAGCCCCTCCCCACACCCCCACAATTGCTTCCCATAAGGGTTATACTTATCTTCCCTATGAGCATTTAAACAGGATTTAAGCAATTTAGTTTTTAAAACATTGATTGGAGGGCTTCTGAATAAATCAAAGTGTATCCCCACATCATTGACGATGTATAAAGAACTGCATACATAGAAGAGTATCTTTATCTGTAAAATGAGGACAATGATGCCTAGTTTATTGCTTTGTTGCAAATTTAAACAAAGTAAGGACTCAGCACAGCCCCCAGCAAGCTCAGTAAGTAGTAGTTTCTACTTTTGCCATCATTATTATAATGATACTAACAGTCATCATACCACCAGTTACATATAAAATACTTTCAGTAGTTTTTCTGGAATTGTTGGTATAGGAAGAGGAACCTGAAAACCTGGTAAGTCCAATAATAAGGGTTACTTGCAAATTTCTGCCCATGTATCACAGAGAAATGTATGAATGTTCCAAGACAGGCACAGCCAATTTTTGGGACAGGAAGGCCTAATGGGAGGAGTGTGTCCTAAGAACTAACCACTCCACGTGTACATCTGAAAACAGCATCTTTTATAAAGATGGTTCTGCAATGTTTTAGATCCCACTCTGCTGCTGTATTCTAGTCAAACGTGAAAGGACCTAAATTGGGAGTCTGAGGACTGTGCTTCTTCTGAGTTGTTCTGGCATCTCCACCTATCTAATGGGCTGAAAAAATGATCTACATTCAAACTGTGACCTTGATCACAATATTTTATTGCTAGTGAGACTGTTGGTTCAGCATCCTTACCTTTACATGCCTTGATTTCTTTACTTTTTCTTTACCAGAACAGCCTAAATAAGATTCCCACATACTTAAATGGTCCAGACTATTGCTTTTGTGCAGAATGAACACTTCTAAATAGGAAAACTTTCCCACAAAGAAGTACATGACTTGTTAATATTGCTTTTAAAAAGATTAACAGGTTTTCTATTTTTAGGGCAATTTCAGATTTACAGAAACATTTGAACAGATAATACAGAGTTCCTATGTATCTTCTGCACTCAAATTCCCCTGTAATTAACATATTAGTGTGATTCATTTACTATAATTAATGAAATAGTACTGAAGCACTAGCTAAAGTTTATAGTTTAAATTCCCTTAGTTTTTACCTAATCCTCTTTTTTTTGGTTCTAGAATCTCATCCAAGACTCTATATTACATTTAGTTCCATGTCTCTTCAGGTTCCTCCTGGCTGTGAGAGGTTCTCAGACTTTCTTTGTTGTGGATGACCTTAAAAAATACTGGTCAGGTAGATTATAGATGTCTCTCTATTGAAATCTGACATTTTTTCATGATTAGTTTTCGATTACATTTTTGGGAGGAAGACCACTAGCAGTAAAGTGCTCAAATAAACTTGGGCAGTGCTGAGTTACATGGGCATGCGTAATACAAGTTTTCTGACAGCTTTTGCTCTTTTACTGCACACAGAAATCTCAGGGTAGGGCACTGGTGTGCAATGCATCCCAAGTAATTGGCTACAGAACCTTCATTTGATGCTATGTTTATTAACATCTCTAAAAGGATTTGGAAAGTACTTAGATTTGCATTTCAGCCCATGTTTACCTCTGGGAGTTCTTGCCACAGACATTCAAAGGAAATAAAATAATATGAGCATCCACAACTCCCAGCAAAATGTGACAATTTTTCCCCCAGAGCGAGGTGGAAAAGATTTCTCAGTGACTAAAAATCTTCATCTTGAACCTAAAAATCCAACACTGAAATGAGCAGTGTGTTCCTTGATAAATATCCACTTAATACATGGTGATTTGTTTTCAAAAGAACAGGTATTCAAAAAGTGAATTCCTTAGTACTTAATACTTTTGAGTTTTTAATTCTTTCTTTATAGTTAGTCAATAAAAACTAACATTGGAAGAAGACAGGCAAGGCTGGCTACACTGACTTCAATTGCTATCAGATGTACAAATAAAGTGAATTTATTACCTAAAATGCATCATCTGGATTTCTGATGAGACTATTCAGATAATACTCCTTCAAACATATGTAATTAGTCATATTTCACTTTCTAATTTGCTGGGCTTTTGAAACATACAGAGCCTAACTATCTATTAAGTGACAAGCATTTGAGGAGATTTCAAGCTAGAACTGGCATTGCTCTGGCAAAACTTATTTGACAGAAAATATGATTTGGAAAGATTTGTTTCAGTTTTAAGAAAAAGCATCTGGAATCAGAGGAGACATTATTTAGACCCACTCCTTTCAAATAACAACATGATATTATTAAAATACCACCCATTCATGATAAATTTCACTTAAACACCCAATCAGTGTTTTGGGGTCACAGATAATCTCTACTCTTCAGAATGGTGTTAGAACATAGTTAAAAGTTATCACAACTTCCTTTATTCTTCCTGATGTATAGTATTACTTCTACCTGAATCTCTGAAACCATGCTTGTGGAATTAAAGGCGACAAGAAAACTGAGAGAAAGGCAAATCCTCTCCAAGTCTATAAAAGAAAATTTGTGAGGTAGCAGGAATTGTAACATCCCATTCCTACTGTGTAAAGGGAAAAACTCTCCTCTCTCCATATTGCAGAAGATCGCATAACATCCTGCTCCTAAGCATTGAACAGCTAGACATCTGCCGCACAAGCTTCTGGATGGATAAAGCAAGCTGAGAAGCTACTGGAACTCTCCACCTTCTCCTCTTCCCAAAAGCCTCGCTTCATAATGTGAGCAAGGAAATTTCTAAGTTTTTTAAAACAGTACTAAGTCTAAGGCATTGACTTATAATTCATAATAAGTTGCAATGGGATCTTAGCTGTTAGGGCTAAGCACAAATGACAACATGAATGAGGATACAGATACCTATAATACGGATTTTTAAGAAGAAATCCAAGAAGTTCCAATATCTGTTTTGTATGAGAGAGAAATATTTCACTTGACTCTATCATATCATGGCTATTATGTGACATAATGCAGGGCCCCAGTATTCTTCCCAATTAAGATATACCATTGGAAAAAATGTCAAGAGAAGATCTTGTGCCAACAGAAATATTGTCATAGACTTGAGTGGTGAGCTTCAATCTCTGCTACCTCTTATTATTAAACAATTTCCTCTTGATATATGAAAGTTCTCTAAGGACAGATATTTCTTACTTCATCAAAATCCCAGCTGTTAAAATTCCAGTTCTTCCAGTTTTCTAAGCCTTATAAGGCTTAGACCTGGATCTCTCAATCTAATGCTCCTTGGTAAGAACATGCATGATCTTTTCACACCAGCTGTTGAATCCACGGATCATGGCTATACTCTCTGATTCATTTCACTGATGGATAAATATGAAAAAAGAATCTTGGAAAGTGTTAGTCACTCAGTCATGTCCAACTCTTTGTGACACCATGGACTATAGTCACCAGGCTCCTCTGTCTATGGGGTTTTTCCAGGCAAGAACACTGGAGTGGGTTACCATTTCCTTCTCCAGAGGATCTTCCCAACCTAGGGATTGAACCCGGGTCTCCTGCATTGCAGGCAAATTCTTATTGTCTAAGCCATGAGTAGGCTGCAAACATTTGTTGAATGTGAAATCAATTAACACCTCCAGATTGGTTCTGTCAGCTATGGGTATTTGGCCAACAGTAGCTCAACTAGTTGCAGGTGATGTGAGTTCAGTTCCTGGGTCAGGAAGATCCCCTGGAGAAGGAAATGGAAACCCACTCCAGTATTCTTGCCTTGAGAATCCCAAGGACAGAGACGTCTGGCTGGCTACAGTTCATGGTGTCGCAAACAGCCAGACGTGACTGAGCGACTGAACACACACACACAAACCCAATCAATGAGAGAAGATTCATTCTGAAACCTAATTTTCAGGCATGACAGAAGAACGGAGATTTAAGTTCTAACTCCATTGAGAGCATACGAAAAATAACATCAAGCAGAACAAACTTCTAGTCCCAAATAAGACTTTGCATACATAATAGTGACTGTGAAACATACAGGTTTAGAAATACCTTTAAGAGAAAAAAGTTTTAAAATCATGAAGCTAAAATGGCCTTTGGTGATGATCATCCATTCCAATGTAACTTCAAGTGTTTCCAGCCAAAATCAGCCTGCAATGCAGGAGACACAGGAGATGTGGGTTTGATCCCTGGGTCAGGAAGATCCCCTGGAGAAGGAAATGGTAACCCACTCCAGTATTCTTGCCTGGAGAATCCCATGGACACAGGAGCCTGGCGGGCTACAGTCCATAGGGTCACAAAGAGTCGGATGTGACTGAGAACACGGCACATCTCCCTCCCAGAAAGTGAGACTTTCTGGTTTTAGGGCTTGGAAATTGGTATTTTAACAGACTTAACAAGTTACTCTGAAACACTGAAGTTTGAAGATTGGTACTTTCAGGCAAACCTGCTGCATAGGACCTCAGAAAAGAGTGGGGAGAGACAGAAATGCATATAAGAAATACTCCTATAGAATAACTGGAGTAGAGCATTAAAGCAATCATCTTGAGAGCTCAAGGTGATCAGTCTCACAAATAGAAGCTGAGTCTTTCACTGCCTCAGCCCAAGACATTTACGAACGATGGGAAGGAGTTCAGTGACTGCTCTCAGTGAGCTTCTTGGGAACAGGCCAGTTCTCTGTTGTGTCTAACCCTACTTGAAGGAAGCAGAAACATTTCAGGAGAATGTTTAAAGTTACCCACTGTCTGTGATAAAAAACCTACTGCATACTGTGAAAACAGAGACAAGTCCTTGGTCAGTTTATCAACATCTTCAAGATGTCTTTAGAATGTTTACTTTAGACACTTCTTGGCATTCATTAATGGTTTAGGACAAAAGTACACTTGCCTGAAGTATCTTAAATCTAGTTATAATCTTCTTTATCTGTTCGATCAATGTGGAGATGGATGTGGGGTAGCAGGCATGGTGTGTATATGTGATGGTTTGAACCAGCAAAGCCCTCAAAGAAGTAACTGAATGATTTAATATCTAGATAGTTGACATGTGTGCTGAAAATGTCATTTAGTAAAGTATAACTTTTTCTCTTGGGATTCCCATAAAACCACAAATCTCACTGTTTTTCTTTGGATTACAACATTAGAAAGATCACAAAGCACAGAAATAGTCCCTGATTATAGTTATTACCAGGCACCATTAAATACTCTAAAAAAATGGCAAAGGGAGAAACAAAGAAAGCTTGGAAAATCTAAAGGAAAAATATATTGTGTGCCAGACAGACATGTCTCCATTTTCATAATGCACTTGGCATGAACAGTTCTAGGATGTTTTCTGTGATACGTTCTGCCCTGTCATCATGCAATGTGCCAGTTCAATAAAAACACTGGGATTATAGTTTTGTACTGATAGATATCCAAGGATGAACAAAGAATAAAACAACCAGTTATATAATAAAATTAAGCATATGAATATTGTTTCCCCTTTCCATGCAGGCACAATTATGCCTTACACTATTAACTATCCATGTCAGTACTACAAAACAGAAACTTCTGTTTTGGCCCCTAAAAATAGAAATTTATGTAGAATCCATATTTCTACTTCCAGGTGTTGAGGAGTTCTAAGCTTAATCAGTTGTTGAGTAACTGACTATAACCCTATATATTTTCTCTTCATCTCTGTACAAAATTGAGAAAAAAGTTCCTGATGACATGAATATCTGAAAATCCAAATAACTGTTTCATGTTTTCTCTGCTCTTTTCAGATTGATTGTAAAATACCAATAAGGATGATTCATCCTTTTATTTTTTTCAGGATGATTCATTCTTCATCACACACCATGACTAATAAACAATTCACATCAAGAGAGCTGGTGAATGCACCATTATTTCTGATGATAATGAACACAGAGTACACAACAAGCCAGTGCTAGGGTACTGGTAGAATCAGATCAGGTAATACAGATAAAGTATAGTTCCAGGCAAGTTGAAAGTACCCAACAAATGTTACCTTTTATTTGTTGTTATTACTTTGCGGCTCTTATTTTAAAACTTTTAGCAATAGGATTCAATGTACGGTTTTCTACATATTGAAAAACTGAGGCCAGAGAGAGTAAATTATTTGACCAAGTTAGATTCTTCCAGGGAGATCTGGAATGGGAAGCCAAACCTACTACATCCATTCCACAGCTAGATCTTTCACAAGCAGCCAAACTGGTGGAATGAGGTACAGAAAAAGGATGCAACCCAGATAAGGACTCTGACTTCATATACCCATTCCATTGAAAACAATCTATTGCATTAAACTGGGTAAGGAGCTTTATGTAGCTATGGTATAAAACCTATATTTCACTGTTGTATATATTTCTGAACTTTTTTCACATTATATAAAAGAACCAATAAATATAATATACATATCAGAAATGAATAGTATTTAAATGCTCTGAAGCTTCAGCTTCTACTGATGAAATCTCACTAAGGACCTACATACTACAGATACAGGAAGATAAGTAATAGATTTCTAATCAGAAAATCGGGATTTAATGTTGGCTTTCTCATTTACTAGGTGTTAAAACTTAGACATGAACAAAATCTGAGCATTACTTTCATAAGCATCAGATCACTGAACAGATAAATTTTGATCCCTACATCAGTAATTTTCTTTTACCATATAAAGAGAAATTCAGTCAAAGTAAGTTTAATAAAATCTTCCTTAAGCATAAATTTAAGTACTAGGATAAAAGCTTAAGAGAAAAATTGTCACTTGGAATTTGACAATTAACAATTTTGTTTCAAACTTTTTCACATTGAAATCTGATTCCAGACCTGTAAGACTTGGTCCAGTGTCACCTAATAACACACTGTACATCTCCTTTGGGTGCAAATCTAAGGACTATTCTGTAGAATTCCAGATTGTCATAAGTATTTACTGGCACCATTACCAAATGAAGATCCTTTAGTTCTAGACACCTGAGAACCACTTTACAGGGAAGGCACTGGTTGCACATTAAAGGGGCTACAAATCTAAAAACAGCAATTAGTACCTGAGGACAATATGCTTCAGAGATTTCTTTAAAGGAGGCGGGAGCAGGGCCATGACCCAGGTAAACCTGGAGGCTGTGCTATATATCACAAAATAAGATGCTAGAATAACCCCCCTAAAATCCCAAAAGTTGGAAAAGAAAACGGAAGTCATGAAAACAAAAAGGTGGATACTTGGAAGTTAAGGATATATTTAAAAAGTAAATACTTGATGGTGTTCCATAAATGGGATCTCCTTTTAGCTATTTAAGACAGAAGGAAGGATGAAGTCCTGCGAAATTATAAGCAAGATGCCACTGTGCTCCTTTCTCCCTCTCTGTCTGATCTGCTCAGTCCCTTTATCTTTTGATGAACAACTCCTCTTCCACAAACTCAAGCTATGTGACCGAAGCTCTGCCTCTGAACATGTTCTGATTCTTGCTCTAAACACACTAAGCGTATATGGCTTCTAGGATACTCAGTCACAGCATTTGTTTTCTGCACATCTTTGAACATAATGCACTCTTTGTCAATGGATGTGCTGAAGCACAAGCTGAATGCCCACCCTGTCATGAACATTATAGACTCAAGGGCATGTTGGCCTATATGACTTCTAAAATGTCTTCCAAGTGAGATTACAAACCTTAATTCATTAGCCAGTTAATTGTTCGAGAAATGTCTGCCAAACATTAAAAGAAAGGCTCTATGTGTCATAGGGAATGCACTAGGGATACAAGAAGAAACATACATCCCTTATGCAGAAGGAGCTCACGGGCGAACCAACAAGAAAAAGTCATGCTGTGATGCAGATAAAGACAAGAATCTGTAGAGGCACACGGACAGTTCTTACCACGCTGGAAAGTTAATCAAAACTTCCCGGGGGAGGGAACATCGAGTTGAGTTTAAAGGACAAGTAAGTTAGCCAGAGAAAGGAGGGACTTTTTCTAGGAAGATAGAGCCTGGATGATCACAATTGCAAACTGCGTTACTTTTTACTTGGGCTATGCAACACCTTCCAGGAAGATACCCATAATGAGCATTCTTCTGGCATCCCAAATTCCAGTTTACACCCCATGTTAGATGCTCCTCCCCATACTGTCTTCATCAAGGAGCTGTGAGCTTTTGGAGGGAGAGCATTTCATATTTCCACCACCAACACCTAATACAGTGTATGGCACAGAGTAGGTTTGATAACAAGTGTTTACTACACGAATGAATGAGGAACACATGTAAAGCAGAAGATCGTTCACTGTGGTCCAGAGGCTAAGTGGGACTCGGGGAAAGGAAGCTGACAGGCAGGCAAGGGTAGAAAAATTAAGAAGAGTAGTAAGCCATGCTTAGATTCCTCCTGAATGCCAGAGGGCTCCAACAAAAGATGTGACATAAGTTTATTTTTTAGAACGATTGATCCAGCAATGGTATTAAAAGTGAATTGGAAGGATGCATGATTAAATGTAGAAGCAACTCTTAGAGAAAGTCACTTGAAAAAGGAGCATCTAGATCTAGACTGTGGTGATGTGATCAGTATTGAAATGAGAGGGTAGATTCCATGTTCAAAAATGTAATCAATTAAAACAAAACCTATCTGTCTTCTTTTCACCAGACTGCTTATAAAGTTTCTCTATTTTATCTGTCTTACCTATCTAGCTACTATCTATTATCTACCTATTTACAAACCTTACTAGCCATCTGTTTGTTTTGAGAAGCATCATGCCTTATACTATTCTGACAGGCAATGTATTATTTTCTTGAGTCTGGTTTGTAACTAAAGTTCAGATTTGTTAAGTTCAGTTATATACCATGCTCTGAAGAGCGCTCTTTCATTAGACCTACAGTGTTAGGAACTATTTTGCTTGATTTTTGATGAACACTGAAAAAAAGGATGGAATTATTTTTTTTTCCTTTGCTTTGTTTTTGTTCAGTGTGAACATCATGAGGTTCTTTTGACGCCACCTTTAAAGTTCTCTTTATTCATTTTTTTTGTCATTTGAAACGTGACAGTGGGTTACAAAGACATATGGGCCTAGTTAGATCTGGATTCATCTGATGAGACATGGAAGCAAAGAAATGGAGAATATTGAGAAAAGAGAGCCTGAATAGACTGAAGAACTGGACTTTCCCTTTAAGAGGCACTATTAATAAATTCCTTTAACAAAGCATGTATTGAGCTCCCGTTTAATTTTCAGATTGCTATCAATTATCAGTTTATTATGCTTTCTAGAATCTAATTCAATAACATTTGTTAAACACTAGGATCACACCAAGAATTCAAATATAATGATGATTAAATTATGGATTCTGGCTGCAAACAGCTTACACTATACTGAAGAGGTCAGACGTATTTGAAATATGTTATAAGGTAACACAGTTAATGCAATGATAGAGGCCACTATCGGTGCTACATGAATATAGATCTGAGTCATATATATTTGAAAAGAGAAATGGATAGATGCAAAATATTTGTATAACTTTCATTTTTAAATATAGTAAACTACAGCATCCAGGGAGAGTCCAAAATCTAGTTAATTATAATAAATGCTAGTTTTCTTCCAGGGAAAGGTAAAATATGAGTCACATAAAAGTAAAGTATGAGTCATATAAAGCAGAACAACTTTTTTCCATTTTCTTTCCTTTTGGATTTGGAGCAGGCTGTGTGCCATGTTGTATTGTGTGTCTGTAATTGTGACTCAGGAGAATTCTGAGTTAAGTTGAAAGTATCCTTGTTCACTCCATCAGTTGAGTTGGACCAAAAAAGTTGGACCAGCTCAAGAAATCCTTATCATCTGGAATGCCTTCACAACTCATGTCTGATCCCATTGGGTCAGTCAGTCCTCATGTACTGTTTTGATTTCTCTCTCTGAGCTGACGTATCTTTGTGTTCCCTGGAGTGAATTCTAGAAATCAGTTTAACTTTCATGGCTTGTCACGTGTATTCTGCCAACCTTCTAGAATATGATGTGGCATAAATTTGCTAAATCTTCCAGGCCTGAAATATATGTAATAAGTCTGTGTTTACGAGACGATTAAAAACTGAGCTGAAAAAAATTCAAGTAAAGAAATAGTCACAATAATTTGTCTACAAAGACAAATATTCCAGTCTTACATGTAGAAGTCTTAATGCATGTATAGGCACTGATGCGGCAAAATCGTATGGTGCACTAATAGGTAAAAATATCTTGATATAAAAATAGACCCATCATAGGCAATTAAGGCAAATGGGACCGGGTCACGAGCAAATAGACCATGATTTGTAATGTAAAAAATGTTAAATTAATTTTAAGTGAAATACAAATACATTTCTATGACAGTCACACAAATTTTGAGGAAGCATATTAAATTTTTAAAATATATTCTTTGAGCAGTGCTTACTTTTTATTAAACCCAATATAGTTTTGACACTATATATAACCACTGCATTGAAAAGGATAGGAATTTTATGCTTTTTTAATGGCATAAGAAAAGGGAAGAGAAGACGAAAGATAAGACCAATGATAAATCTCTGGGCAGGTTAGAAGTGTTGCTGGTAATAATGTTTTCAAAAAGGAAAGAAAGAAAGGGCCACTGTGGACTGGACCTCATCTTTCTGGGATTCCAAATGAATTGAGGCAAAAGGAACACAGCAGTAGTGTCTGAGCTTTAGGTTAGCGCTCTTTGATTTTTAGATTTCTAATCTATACATCCAAGAATTCACCTTAGTATACTTACAGAAGCAACAGACAAATCTGGAAAATCTTCCTGTCTCTGGCACCACAATTTCTAAAACATTTTTGAAATTCTCTTCAATTCCATGCTGAAGAACTTGGGTATCAAAAGTAAATCTATAGATTAAGAAACGGCTTCTCAGCAAGAAGCAAGCATACGGATTACCTACATTATCTTCTTTTTAAAGGTTGTGCATGCGTGCTAAGTTGCTTAAGTCGTGTCTGACTCTTTGATTTGCTATGGACTATAACCTGCTAGGCTCCTCTGTCCAAGGGATTCTCTAGGTGAGAATACTGGAGTGGATTGCCATGCCCTCATCCAGGGGATCTTCCCAATCCAGAGATCAAACCTGCATCTCTTTATGTCTCCTGCATTGGCAGGTAGATAATCTTTACCACTAGCATCACCTCAGAAGCCCTCAATACAATAGATTTTTGTTCAAAACAAAGTTCATGAAATCTTCCTGTATTTCTTAGGACAAAATAAAAGTCTTTACAGGAATAACTTATACATAAGAAAAGAGACTGTCTCACTCATTCTTAACTAAAGGAGAAAAAAAAAGTGATACAGTGCCTTAATCATGAGCAGAAAAGAGACATACGAGGTTAGAAAATGTTCTGTTCTGGTGAAATTTAACAATATGCACTAAACATCTATTATGTCACAGGCATGGTTCTAGATGCTGAGGATATGCAAATACTAGCAAGACTCAGAGGGCGGCAGAGCATGAGATGGTTAAATAGCATTACCGACTCAATGGACATGAATTTGAGCAAGACCTGGGAGACAGTGGACAGAGGAGCCTGGCAAGCTAAACTCCATGAGGTCTCAAAGAGTCGGACATGGCTTAGCAACTGAACAAAAACAACAACAGCAGCAAGATTCAGCTTTTGGTCTTTAGAAGGTATTGAGAGAAATCAACATGTCAACGTATATTTAAGTGGCAATATGAAAAACGCCTTAATAGAGATAAACAGGGATTCTATGGAAGTTCCTATAAAATAAAAAAGTCATGAGAGACTTCATAATGGCAAAATGTGCTTTCAATCTTCAAGGGCATTCATAGTGGATAGTGGCATAATTCTAAGCACAAAATCAGCAATAATATGATGTAGGGGGAGAATAGAACTGGAAACATGCTGGAAAACATTAAGGCTGCTTCAGAATGCCCAGCAAGGGTCCAGATGATGAAGATCCTGTCAGGCTGTGTAGTACAAATTTTATCATTATGGTACCCCACTGAGAAACTTTAAACTGATAATGAATGATAAAATGAGCCATTGGCAGGGATATAGAAGATTATGATCAGAATCAGGAAAAGCAGATAGTTGGTCATAATGTGATAATCATTGAGAGGGCATATAGGAGTTTGAATTAAAGTAGTAGTAGTGTGATTAGAGATGGGGAAAGGATATAAGATATTTATTTTGAGACAAAGATAAGTCACTCAGTGCCCCATAGGTCATGCAAAATTCCCACCCTCATGAAAGTTGTATTTTAATGAGGTAATCTTACAGTAACCAAACACCTAGTTAAAATCTTAAACTTAATTTGAACTAAATATTAATTTATATTAAATTATTTAACCTCACATGTCACATATTTAATACAAAATTTTAAATGAGAAGATAACAGGGCAAGAGGAAACCACTATTGTCTGTAAGGTAGTCAGAGAAACATCTCTGAGGAGATGAGTTTGGAGCAGAGACTTAAATAACATGGAGGATGCTAGCTATTTAAAGAATCAGATAAGGATGCTCCAGGAAAGAGGTGGTGCTATAAATACAGAGGCTTTGGGATGTGAATTAACTTCTTGTATTTGAGGCTGACTTGGAGTAAGGTGCAGGAAGAGTGCTACGAGAACTAAGCGGAGCCAGGTTGTGTAAGATCCTGCAGAACTTGGGTCAAGAGTATGGATTTATTTCTAAGGGGGAGAAATGGGGAAATATTGATCAAAGGGTATAAACTTTCAGTTATAAGATCAATAACATCTGGGGATCTAAATACTGCATACTGTATACTTTAAAGTTGCTAACAGAGTAGATCTTAAATGTTCCCTCCATAAAAAATAAATGATTCCCTGATGGCTCAGAAAGTAAAGAATCTGCCTACAATGCAGGAGACCCGGGTTTGATTCCTGGGTCGGGAAGATCCCCTGAAGGGGGAAATGGAAACCCACTCCAGTATTCTTGGCTGGAGAATTTCATGGACAGAGAAGCCTGGCAAGCTACAGTACACGGGGTCACAAAGAGTTGGATACAACTGAGTGACTAACACACGATTATATGGGGTGATGGAGGTGATAGTTAATGCTCTGGTGGTAATAATTTTGCAATATGTAAATGTATCAAATCACATTGAATACTTTAAATTTACATGTTAAATGTCAATTATATTTCAAAAAAGCTGGAGAAAATGTATGATGAGAAGCCTTCACAGAATTTTGAGGAGTATGGTATGAACTTTTTAAATATTTTATGGCTGCTGTGTGGAAGGCAGACCACAACAGGGAAAAGAGGGGAGACAGAGAGGAAAGTAGAAGGCTACTGTAGTCATCATCTGAGAGGGGATGGCAGGTCTGATCACAGGGTGCTAACAGGACAAGCAGATTCCAGACACCAGAAACAACAGTAGCAAAAGAGACCTGCCATGATTTAAACTCTTTTGAAAAATAAGAATTAGGAGGATTTTCAATGTAGTATCTATGTACAAATATTTCAAATGGAAAGATATACCATGTTCTTGGGTTGGAAGAATCAATACTGTTAAAATGATTATACTACCCAAGGTAATCTACAGATTCAATAAAATCCCTAATTAGAATACCAATGCCATTTTTCACAGAACTAGAAAAAAGAGTTTTAAAATTTGTTTGGAAACACATAAGACCCCAAATAACCAAAATAATCTTGAGAAAGAAGAACAGAGCTGGAGGAATCACACTCCTGATTTCAGACTATACCATAAAGTTATAGTAATCAAAACAGCATGATACTGGCAAAAAACAGACCCAGGTGAATGGAACAGAAGAGAAAGCCCAGAAATAAACCCACACGATTAATCTATGACAAAGGAGGCAACAATATACAATGGAAAAAAGAAGTCTCTTCAATAAGTAGTGCTGGTAAAACTGAACAGCTACAAGTAAAAAAAGTGAAATTATACCATTCTCCAAAACCAGATTAAAAAAAAAAAAAACCCAATGAATAAAAGACCTAAATGTAAGACCAGACACTATAAAACTACTAGAGGAAAACAGGCAGAGCACTCTTTGATATAGACTGCAGCAATATATTTGTGGCTCTGTTTCCTAAACTAAAGAAAACAAAAGCAAAAACAAACAAAGGGGATTTAATTAAATTACATAATAGAGTCACTTAGCTCTGCAATGAGAAAATTATATAAAAATTATACATCAGTATGTTACTTCCCTACATAGCTTCATTGAAAAATTTCCCTGCTCTCATGTTTCATTCAAACAATCCTTCTGTAGTGTATATTTAAATGATCCATAGTTGGTAAATGTCTGAATATTATATTTGAGTGTGCATGTATATTATGTTACATTATCTTAAATTACTCTGCTTTGCAATTTCTCTTCCTTTTAAAACAAAGCTTCCTTTAGAATTCTTAGGCTTCAAAGGCAAGACCCACTCAAGTTGTAAACAAAAAGGAATACATAAACCCCAAACAAAAAGGCTTACATGCTGCTTCCCAGTAGCAAGAATTTTCTAGTATCACAGTGGTCTGTCTTGGAAAAAACGTCTTTTTGATTGTTTTGGCCCTTTGCTCTTCATTCAAGATTGATTACTACCGGATCTTTCCTAGAGCTTGGCTCACAATGGTTTTAAATGAGTCAAGCTTTGGCGCCCCCTCACTAAAGTATTTGCTTTAGTGAATTCTAAATTTCTCTTACAGACTACAACTGTCTCAGAATCAAACTGCCTTCTGTAGTAATTGCTGAGCACATGGTACAACTGGAATCTTTGACATTCATTAAAAAAAAGTGTGTATGTATGGAAAGGTGGGTGAGAAAAGAAAAGAGTAAACAAATCAATCATAAGAAATTAGCATGTTTAAGTAAATCACTATACTGCTCAGAAAGAAAGATCTGACAGAGACACTCAGAAGGGATCACTCAGAAGGGATCAGCCTGCAGGTTTAGCCAAGATGGATTTCTGCTTATCACTTTTCATTCTTCTTACACATTAAACTGTTTTTCTTGTTAGAAGAGCTATTTTTATTAGGGTATCTTCATTTTAAAAAGTTCTCTGATGCCATGAGAACTTGGTTAAATTGCTACCAATTCTCAAAGTGAAAAGGAGTTTTAACCTTCAAGGAAAATCAGTGATCATATGCTTACTACAATGCAGTATGTACATGAAAACACAAGGGTTCCACAGTCACAGGAGCCTGAAACTTTGTGATAGAATTATTAGCAGATAATTAGCTAAATATTCTATAAAATTGAATGATTTTTATACAATACTATGACACCATAGTCCAGTCAGATAAAATGATCAGATGCATGGCTACCCTCCATATAAATGACAATATTCACTGCTCTCCAAATAAACAGTACTGATAAAACAAATGAAAAACATAATATGGGGCCTATACTACTTGTGAGTTCATTTAAATATCAAAATTCTTTAAAAATTTTTGCAAAAGTAGAAATTTTCCTCAATACTATACCTTTACTTATTTTTTCTTGAAAAGGACACCTCTTTCTTCAGTTCAAAATGAGTTTTTATTTGACTATCTCAATTCATGTCTTTTTATAATGCATTTTAGAAACTTACCAGAATACAAATATTAATTTTGTTCTACAAGTGAAGTGAAAGTCGCTCAGTCATTTCCGACTCTTTGCAACCCCATAGACTTCACAGTCCATGGAATTCTCGAGGCCAGAATACTAGAGTAGGTAGCTGTTCCTTTCTCCAGGGGATCCTCCCAACTCAGAGATCGAACCCAGGTCTCCCACATTGCAGGTAGATTTTTTACCAGCTGAGCCACAAGGAAAGCCCTGTCCTACAAAGATGCTTCTTACATCTATAAATTAATCATTTGATACTTCTAGCAAGCAGCTATTGAAGAAAACCAATAGTAGTATCAGGCACTATGCTTTTTGAGACATTATCCTTTCGGAGACAACATTCATTTCTATAAGGAGGGCTTTTAAAAATATCTCATTTGTGTACTCCCATAAGAATTAATTTTGATAAACTGATGTATTTACATTTATTATTTTAACATGATACTGAAATTATGATTCACAGTTTTATCTCTACATATGAATAGCATCTATTCTTGCCAGGGCTTGAAATATTTGATCTAGCTGTTCAAATATATTAATGCCATAGACACATTTTCCTTTGGAGACTACTGGCAGTTTATCAAAATCTCTTTCTTTTTCCTTAGCACACAGTAGGATTACATTTCCCAACCTCCCTTGCACTTAAATCTGGCCACATGACCCAGCTCTAACCAATGAAATGTGAGCAGGTGTCATTTGTCTGTCTCTAGGTTTTGCTCATATACACTCCCATATGCTCCTCTGTGGTATTTTCCCTTCTACCAGCTTAATGGAGACAATAACAAAGTAAAGCTATAAATAAAAGGAATCTGGATGCTGAGCTGACTATGAAGAAGAAAGACATCCTCCAAATTCAAACACTCAGCCAGGAATGTTAAATGAACAATAAAAGTTGTAACACACTTTTGAATCTAGTTTTGTGTTTTTTTTTTGCCAATCCTAATTAATGTACTTAGAGAAAAATTGGAAGAAATATATACTGAGATTAGAAAAAAAAGGGATGAGACTAATAGAAGTAACAGGGTTAAAAGAAACAAATTTCAGTAACCATCCTCTATCTGCTGCCTGCACAACAGATCCCAACAGCAGCTAGGACAGGTCAAGGGTGCTGGAATGGGAGAAGGAAGAGTCAGCTTGAGGCAAGAACATTTCCTGCTGCTCCTCCTATATTACCTTCTTCACACCCCGCTCTTTTTCTGGTATGGATGGAGCAAAGAGCCCAGCCATCAAGTTGGTCCTATTCTAATGCCTGCCTTGTGGCCAAGGTGGACAAAAAAATTTGCAACTATTTTCAGAGAATCTTAGGACAGTCTGATATTCGCCAAGGACAAAGTGAAAGCACTGCCTTTCTTGAGATGGTAGAAGATAGAAGACTTTACATCTGGTCTACTTCCTGTCTCCACAGTCCCTCTTCATTCTCCCTCAACATCTCCTTAAATATTATCTTGCAGAATCACAGTGTCAGCTTCTTCCTTCCTTCTGACTATAAACATACTTTTAAAAAAAATCCATAACAAACAATCACACACACACACACAAATGACAATTAAAAAACAACCACAATCATAAAACCTGTTTTGTGAATCTGCTACCTTGAGTTATAGCTCATTTGTTTTTTACCTCTTTAACTCCTCCCTTATATACCACCTATTCACTCTTTCAATCATTATTTACTAACTATTTATTGTTGTTATTAGCTATTAACAAAAATGTATTAAATATTAGTTTGTTTCAAATCTAATAACATGGTTCTGGAGACACAAATATAACAAAGACAAAACATTTGCCTTTGACGATTATACAGAACTGAGGAAAAAGACAGATGAAAATAATTATACAGCAAGATGATTATTTTGTAGTCTAGATACAATTAAAGGGCTATGAAAGTGCTTCCTCTCTCAAAAGGCACAATTAATACTACCTTTCAGGCTGGAGGAAAAAGCTTCATAGAAGGAATGACATTTGAATTCAAAAGACACAGGCTTTTACAAGTCAAACAAGGGGAAAATGAATATTTAGGTAGAAATAACAAAGGCAATAAGCAATATGAGACAAACATGGTGTACAAAGAGAAATAATTGAAGCTGAAGAAGCAAGTAGTCTGCTACGGTTAGAGAGGGATTGGTGGTTGTCCAAAAGGGGTTACTTAGAGTCCTGTTTTGAAGAGTCTTACTGAGCTTGAAACTTTATATTATAGAAAACTTTTAAAAGTTCTTAAGAAGGGGAGAGAAATGATCTGATATATATGAAAAAGCTTCATGGTGGAAAACCGGATTATGTAAGAGTCAGGAAGATGGAAACTCATCAAAGTTTCAGATAAACGTTGTTGTTGTTCAGTTGCTCAGTTGTCTGACTCTTTGTGACCCCATGGACTGCAGCACACCAGGCTTCCCTGTCCTTCACTATCTCCCAGAGTTTGCTCAAACTCATACCCATCGAGGCAGTGATGCCACCCAACCATCTCACCCTTTGTTGCCCTCTTCTCCTCCTGCCCGCAATCTTTCCCATTGGAGGCCCATGCTGAAGGGGTCAGTGCTCAGCACTCGCATTATAAAGCACTTCAGTGACCAGAAAAGAATTTTCCCTCTTCTGCTTAAGCAAAAATTAGATTTCTTATTGGCTTTCACCCCTTCCCCAAACTGACTGAGAAAGGCTACAATAGGTCTACAGAGTTTTCTGAAGGCAACCATATTTTAAGAATTCCCACAGTAAGCCTCCCTTATTAAGGAAATTGTACTCATGGCCAAATGAAAGGACTAAATGCATAATAACCATTACTTTTATTCTGAGCATTAGAAAAAGTGCTCATCAAAACCAAAATTTTGTCTTTTCCTATCTCCATCTGGCCAAACTGTGAAAAGGCCAGACTTAATAACAGCATCCTCTGAACAAGAACTATAGCCTTTTTGCAGCAGGTGGTTCCCAACTCTGCCTACAGAATTGCAGCCCAAACAATCTGCTCAGAATTGCAGAGAACTCAGTAGAATGTGCTTATGACTCAGGCTGTTGAGTAGGAGGACTGTTATTGTTATTTTAACTCGTGCCAGAGTATGTGGGCAAGTCTCCCTCTTTCTGTCTCGAGTTAACCAAGAGACATCCCTCTTCAAAACCTCACCGCTGGAATAGATTCTTACTCAGTTAGAGCCAGAATGGTTTGGGGTCTGGGTACGACTGCCAGCTGATAGTAGAGATTAGAAAAGGCTTTCATACAGGGAACATCTGATATTCTAACTTACCAACAAAATTTACTTTTAGAATGCTTAAATCTGCCTTTAAAATTACTTGCACAGAGTGCCATGGACCAGAGCTGAATGCTGATGAGACAGTAGTCAGCATAAGTCAAAGGTACTTGTTTTCAGAAAGGATGGTGGAAATAGCAGGTCTTTTTCAGTTTCCCTTAACTGTTGGGGTATTGTGGTCCTACTGTTTGTCTTTCTCTTGCCAAATGTTCTCAACAGTGTAAATACTCATCAAGTTTTGCTCCTAAGGAATATTGTAAAAATGAAACAAAAAAATCACCCTATTTTTACAGAATATTGTCTTAAAGGATAAACTTCACCCAACAACATTTCAGGAAAATGTGTAAATCTATTCTGAAGATATAGAAATATCAAAGAAATGTCAGGCTGTGGCAAATATTATTATTATTAGATAGACAAAACGTGACATGGAATACGAAAATAAATATTTTCTGCTTTTAAAATCGTTTTCTCATTTCCACTTAGCTAATCTGTCTGTTTTTCTGATGCTATAAATTAAGATTCAAGATTACATATCAGTAGGATACAATATTATCAAAATGCTATAAAATTATGCATCAAAAAGAGGCAGGAAAGTTCCTCAGCATTTCAGAAGTGATGGGCAAACTGAAAGATTCCTGAAAAGGGCAACAACCATCACTGGTATTCATTAAAGATAATGTATGTATTCCAAAGTAACCCTTGCATACCTCTCTAGTCCTTCAAAAAGTGAGGGTCCACCAAGACAGGGACACCAGTCCAGAGACAGCCCAGAATATCACAATGTCAGAATATCACATTACATTACATAGAGAGGATATGGAGATGATGTCAGGGAGGTAGAAGATGTCAGCTGATATAGCACCTTGTTGGCCATAGTAGGAGTGTGGGTTTTCTTCTGACTATTAAAGATAGCCAATGGTGAATTTTGAACGAGAGAGTCATATCAATTGATTCATAAAAGATCAGACTATGTGAACAATAGATTATACAAGAGCAAGATTGAGCATAGAAGGCTATTGCATTAGCTAAGGTGAGAGAGAGTGGATTCCAACAAAACAGGTAAAGACAATGAGAAATGGTTAGATTCTGGACAGAGATGAGCTTGTTACTGTTACTATCTGTGATGAGGCTTAATTAGGTTAAATACTATGCCTCTAATAGGTAGTGGAGTCCAGAAATAATGCAACTGTCAGAGTTGTTTACTATACTCTAAATGTTTACATGGGGCTTTTGTGTCAAAAAGATGCTGATATTAGATGAAGTAGTAAGACTTAAATGTCAGAGAGATTATCAATCTTTACACTAAGAATTACATGTATTAAGTTTGAAACATTCAATTCTAAATTTTACAATATAATCAGTAATATTAGCACACGATTACAAAGCTTTTGACATTTACAAAGCCTTTTCACTCCTGTTATCCTATACAGTGTTAAGATAGCATAGCAAAATAAAGATATCTAATAGTCACCATTATGGGATCACTGAAAGCCATTATCAATATCCTGTTTTTCTCTCTGGGTAGATATGGTGCCTTCCTTACTTTTCTCACATCAGTCCCCTCAACGTTCAAAAAATGATCCTAACATCATTGGTGGAATAAATGAAACTGCTATTTACGCATCAAACAGGGTATGTTTCCCCCATTCTTTTTCTGGTAGGGAGCTTAGCTTTTAAGTCTGAGACAGATGAATTTGAATCTAGGCTATGCAACCACTATATGATCTCATTAAGTTTCCCGAAATATATGGGCCTCAATTGCAAAATTGCATTGCTCTTGTGACCTGCAAGCTGTACAGTAAATCTTACATGTATTTATATTTGCCCAACAAAGTTTAGTTTCTCTCTTCTTTCTCTCCCAACCCTCAGAGTAGTAATTTATTCCCTTCAGGAAACAACAGTGCAAGTGGGGTCTCTTTTCTCCACATCCCCTCCAGCATTTATTGTTTGTAGATTTGTTTGATGATGGTCACTCTGACCAGTGTGAGGTGATACCTCATTGTGGTTTTGATTTGCATTTCTCTAATAATTGGTGATGCTGAGCATCCTTTCACGTGTTTGCTGGTCATCTTTATGTCTCTGGAGAATGTCTGTGTAGGTGTTCTGCCCATTTTTTGATTGAGTTGTTTATTTGACACAGTGGGGGAAGAAGAGGGTGGGATGAATTGAGAGAGTTGCATCGAAACATATATTACCATATGTAAAACAGATAGATAATGGGAGTTGCTACATAACACAGGGAGCTCAATCCAGTAATCTGTGACAACCTAGAAGGGTGGGATGGGGTCGGGGTCGGAGAGGGATTCAAAAGGGAGGGGATGGTGATTTACATTGTTGTACAGCAGAAACCAACAGAACATTGTAAAGCAATTATTTTCCAATCAAAAGTAAATTTAAAAAGAAAATAAAAAAATTATAAAATATTCAATGTCTATAAATCTTACTGGTATATATACTGATATTTCTTTTACCTTAAATGAACTATAAACTTAAATGTAGTGATAGAGAAAAATAAGAAAAAAATCCTTTTTTAAAAGTTTCTCTCATGATTTTTGAAGGGAATATGAACAATTAATATGGGCCAAACAAGAGTGTTTTTCTTTTACACATCTTTTAAATTTCAAAGGTAATATTTACCTTTGTAAAGATTGCCAAATATTGTATTTGGGAATAGTCAGTATTTCATCTATGGAGAAATAAAACAGATTGTAATTATTGCATTATGGCAAAAGCAGTAAAAAATATGAATACCGTTACTGAGCAAGCTACTCAGAGCCAAAAAAAAAAAAAGCCCATAACCAAAAGTTTTTCTAATAGGAAAAAAATGAAACAGAAACAGAATTGGCATGATATCACATATTAAGATATTTGGATCTCTTATAAAATTCAAGAGATGCTTTGAAAGCCACACTTAAGCCATTTTAGCATTAAATCTTCCAAAAGCTGAAAGTTATTTAGAAATAAATAACAATACTGAGCACCAGATGACTAAAACATTCAAATGAGTCAACTGTATGACAGAATGAGTCAATCAGATCTTCATGTATTAACATGGATGAATCTCTAAATACAGTGCTGGGTGAAGGCAAGGTACAAAAGAATATCTGCAGTATGACACCATTTATGTAAACTGTCAAAATGTAAATGATCCTATGGAATATTATCTCCTACATATGTCATTAAAGTTAGGAAGTCATTAAACACAGGAAGGGTATATCATCTTCAGGGTTGTGACACATTTTAGGAAGAAAGGAAAAGATTTGTTTCTTTAGAAAAGATTTCAACAAAGCTGAATGCTAGCATGTTTTCAAATTTATGGGGCTGATCCTTGGGTATTTATCATAATATTTCCTGTGTGTGTGTGTTTGTGCTCAGTCACACAGTCATGTCTGGCTCCTTCGTGACTCCACAGACTATAATCCACCAGATTCCTCTGTCTATGGAATTCTTCAGGCAAGAATACTGGATTGGGTTGCCATTTCCTCCTCTGGGTGATCTTTGCCTACACAGGGATTGAACTCATGTCTCTTTGTGCCTCCTGCATTGGCAGGCAGAGTCTTTATCCCTGCACCACCTGGGAAGCCCCAATATTTCCTATATTTCACTCTGAAAATTTTGTAGATTTTCTTGATTAAAAATAAAATAATAGAGAAATAATTAAAGCAGTAAAGTTCATACTGCTATGGCCAATTTAAGATTGTATATTCAGTAGTTCCAATAGCAAGAAATTTAATGAAAATGCATTTTTCATCTCCTAGAATAAGAAATCACTCATCTTTATTTTTTCGGTAATATTATTCTGCTTTTATCATAGGAATTGAGTCTAAAGAAAGATATGAAATCAAACAAAATATTCTTTCTGCTTGTACACTGAGCTAAAATATATATGTTCCTTCATTTATGCGACAATTGTAAGGTAGCAAGTACAAACATCAAATAAATTTTGTCTGTCATGACTTTTTGGTAAATGCATTGTAATTTTTCTTCCTTAAATTCAGATAGAATCAACTCAAAACAAGGGAGAATCTGATGACTAGACATTTCTATCACAACCAGCCTCACAATAATAGCTGGGCTGATACTTTTCCCAGTGACTTGCTCCCAGACCCAAGTATACAACCTTGGGTGAATCTCTACAACTACCTGCCCTCTTTCTCTCTGCCTCACGTCCCAATCTACAAAATGAGCATCCTTATAGCTACTTACAGGGCTGTTATAGGTTTAGTTAATATGAGCTAAGTCACGTAGGACCACACCTGGCACATAGTAAGTGTTGAGAAAACACTATTGGTTCTGTTAACCATAGCAGGAGAGACAGGCTTAATTCAGTCCTCATTTCAGAGAAATATTTTTTTGTTCTTTTACTATGAAAGCATTTAAAACACTACAAAAGGTCATTTTAATAATCCTAAATGTATTAGCTATAAAAGGCATGTATATTTTCCCTTATTAAAATGAATTAAAATTTATTTAATAAAAATTTTTTAAAAAATACAGTTAATAAGTGGTTATTTTTCACAATTATGTGTAACTCTTTTACTTTAGAGAGGCTAGGGTCTTACCTGTTCAAAGAAGTATTAAAATGGTAAAGTTCGTTATATTGTGTTCTCAAAGGGTTGATAATATGTTCTGGTTTCTTTCTGTTAAAAAAAAAAAGAATTTAGGAAATTAATAATTTAATCTCTGATCCACATGTTACAATTACATTTTGTAGGTCAATATCAAATTCAACTTACGGCTTTACTCTTATATTGTGTAAATATGAGACTATGAGATGAATTTCATGATGGTTCTTAATAGTTATACACTGAGCATTTATAAAGAGCAAGGTCCTTTTCTGAGTGTTTCGAATAGAGAAGTAAAAATGCTAACTTTTGCAGACTTTTTTTACTTTTTAGCTTCACTCCAGTGAATAATACTTTAAATATTTTAATATAATTAAATTTTATTATAATAATATTTTAAGTTGTTTAAATTGTTTTCAGCTAATAAATAACAGGCAATTGTAATCTCTCCCAAGAGAATATATTCATCCTGGTAAATCATTAATTACGTCCAGTAAGCCTTAAAAGACTGGGCCTTTAGCCCAGTCTGCATTGATTCTCTATAGCCAGGCTGGAAGGGAATTTTTTTTAATCAACTAATTACATTTTCTTTCTAGAGTACTAAACTTATTTTGACATTCAGGATACTAAAAGTCATTCTGGATTAGTAGTTCTGCTTAGAATTCCACTAAATGCAAGGGGCAGAACCGAGACCTATTTTTAAGTTGTGCTCTTACAATTGAATTGTGGTGCTGAAGAAGACTCCTGAGAGTCCCTTGGACAGCAAAAAGATCAAACCAGGCAATCCTGAAGGAAATCAACCCTGAATATGCACTGGAAGGACTGATGTTGAAGGTGAAGCTCCAATACTTTGGCCACCTGAGTGAAGAGCCGACTCATTGCAAAAGACCCTGATGTTGGGAAAAATTGAGGGTAGGAGGGGAAGGGGATGAAAAGGATGAGATAGACGGATAGCATCACCAGTTCAATGGGCATGAGTGTGAACAAAGTCTGGGAGATAGCAAAGAACAGGGAAGTCTGGTGTGCTGCAGTCCATGGGGTCACACAGAGTTGGACACAACTTAGTGACTAAACAAAAACCTATTTTAAAATAGGTGACTGAAGCTACACATGTCTGTGTGTCTTCACCAAGGCCTATGTGATTTCACACCTGGTAAAACAGACCCCATCACATTCTCAAGGAAGATGCTGCTCTAATAGTAAGGAGCCCTCAGAATCAAACCAATAACTATTAACTCTTCTTAAAGACCCAGAAGAAAGGGCAAACTTGGAAAGACATAGAACAGGGCGTTCAGTTCTTCTCTGTGATTCCTCAAAGAAAAATGTGTATATGGACATAAACAGACAGGGGTCTGATGCAAAAGTGACAACCATTGACCAGGTAAGGACCTGTATTAAGTGCTTTTACATATATGTCACTTAACCTGCAGGAATCCACATACAATGTACAGTAGAAAACAAATCTATTAATGCACATTAAAGACAGCAAGGCTTAACATTTTAAAAATGAAGAAAATTCTGCAGACAGGAAGAAATATAGTAGAATTCTCCATTCCCTCAAATAACTTGAGAGATATTTTAGGAAAAAAATATTCAACCACCCAGAACTCTGTACACAACTATCCTTTGTTTTTAGTCTTGCTCTGTGATTCTCAAATTTGGAATATATATTAGTTCTATACACAATAAGACTCTATTATATAGAGTTCTATACACAATAACAAGACTAAAAAATTTTAAAGGGTAGTTTTGATCAAAAGCAAGTGAAACCTCATGGGTTGATTTCAGAACAAAATAAAAATGGTAAACCAGTTCTGGACCATGTTCAGAAAGAGTCTTTGGGTAATTAATCAATGAATACTAAATAAAGTACCACCCTTTATTTCTTCTTTAAATTCCTTCTTTTCCTTCTATTCTTTTTTTAAACCTTGAAAAAAAAACAATTTGTTTATTTGCCTGCTTACAGTCTTAGCTAAGGCATGTGGGATCTTTCATTGTGGTGCATGGACTCTCTAGTGGTTGGCGGGCTCCCCAGTTGAAGTGCACAGGCCTAGCTGTTCTACAGCATGCAGGATCCTAGTTCCCCAACCAGGGATCGAACCCACGTCCCCTGCATTGCAAGACGGACTCTCAACCACTGGATCCCCAGGGAAGCCCTTCCTTAAATTCTTAAATGTGCATATTTTTTTCGTTTCATCTTTATGATTCTCAAATCAACATGCACACATGTATACACGTACAAGTATACAATTATATATGCCTGCATGTATATTTTACCCTAGTAAAAATAGGAATTCTATAGAACAGAGCTCAACTAACTATGGTCCACAGACCACATCCATCCTGATGCTGCCTGTTTTTCCTAATATAGTGTTTGGGGCACACAGCCATGTCCATTCATTTCCTTGTTGTCTACGGCTGCCTTCAGGCTCCACTGCCAGAGAAGAGCAGTTGTGACAGACTGTGTGGTCCTTCATATATTTATATATCATCCTAAATATTACTATCTGGCCCTCCACAGAAAATATTTGCTTATACCTGTTATCAAGGGACATGTTTGTCATTTGAGTAACACTAAAAACAATATTAAAAAACAATCTCCTAGCTTTTAAAGTTTTTTTTCCAAAAATTAACTCAATAGTTATATATGAATGAGAGAAATTCCAGCCTTAAACACTTAAAAGCTAATTTCACTCCACAGGAATTAGAGAATTATTGGCCACAGCATGAGATGATTATTGGAAAGCTGAACATACCCAGTATTCATTCATCATAAAAATAATGCCCCATTTACCCATCATCCATATTTTTGTGGAGTTCTTTGGTTTATTATAAAATTAAAATGACTATCTTTTTTAGGCTTTATTTTATGAGAAAAGATAAATGCCATTTGGGAATTATTTTTAAAAAGCAACTTATGGCCTATTCCATAAGGCATATAAATTTGAACAGCTGTTTTAAATTAACACAGTGCAATTAGAGGTGATCATTTTTATTCCATATCAAAAGGTTTAAATTAGCACAATTTTGTTAAGAATATTATTTTCCATAGTTTTAGTATTTGCTACAGTGGCTGAAACATCCCTAAAATAATCCTAGCAAATGCTTATATGGCATTTATTAATCTGCCAGACATTCAGACAATGTTCCAAGCACTTCATGTACATTAATTCACTTATTCTTCTCTATCACCCTCTAAGCAGGCAACTCTTTTTCTCCCCACTTTAAAGATGAGAAAACTGAGGCCAAGACAGTTTAAATGCCCTTCCCAGCATGATACAGCTAGAAAGTAGCCAAGCCTTTCAGACTTGATAGACCCCAAGAGTTGGTTTCAGGTCTTCAACTCTTGTTAAGGACAAGTTCAACCATAAAGGCTTTGCGGCTTCTCTGAAAAGTAGTATTTCATCTATGGAAAATTGCAATTTACTGAAACTACTTAGCACATCTATTATTCAATATATTCAGCTTCTTGAACAAACTGAAATTTACTCAGTTGTTCCATTGATTGTATCAGGTTTGCTTATGCCACTTTCCAGAACCACTTAGAACTGGATTTGAACATTGTTGAGAATCATGACCGACACCTGACAAAGTCAACTGATTGACAACAAGATATAAAGGTTAGCCTACAAGTGATAGAGAACAGGATGTGCACTGGCTTCACAAAGTAAGATGAGTGTATCGTTGAAGGAGGAACCCAGGACAAACACTTGTTCGGCTATAAACAATTCAGCTTTTATCAGGTGGGTTATTCAGATAAATAGGATGTGCCGATAGTGCACTTAGGCTGCATATAATATACATTTAGCTGTGGTCTATTTATATGCAAGGTATGTGACACATATAGGGTTAAAATTAGAATGATAAATTGATGTAGACTTTCAGAATCTCACGGAGAAAATATTACCAGGGTGTGCTTTTCCCAATGATACAAGAACCCACGTTTCATTCAGCAATAAAATAATGATGAAATCTTTCCTGGATTGCTAGACCAGAGTATACTTTCCATTAACCTTTGAAATACATTCTAGCATTAAGTTTCATTTGGTTATTTTGCATGTTTTGACAGACTTTTGTCAGATAACCTAAACACTGAGGTGCTTGAGATTGCTGGAATCCTGAAAAGCGTTTCTGCAGGCTAAGCTTAACCTCATCAGCTAGTGTTAGCTCTCAAATAAACTAATATTAACATCGTTCTCTACCTCTATCAATATGGTTTATGAGATTTTGAACAGTTCATGTAATTCAGTGCGCTTGTCCAGGATAACAAGATTTCAACTAAATGGCCAATACCGCTGGGAAAATATCCACAACCCAGCGGTCTTTAAACAGAGAGTAGCTACCAACATAAACCATTTAGTTCAACATGTTGCTCAACCATTTCTATCCCCTAAAGGTTTAGAAGCAGTTCATTATCACTGATTATCCACGAGTAACTGAAAGTCACAGTGAACCAAACTCACTGCTAGCTGAACAGATCAGAGAAAGGATCTTCTTCTTTTTCTGCCAAAGTTCTTTTAGGAGAACATTATGTTTCCTGCAAAGGAAATATGCTTAAAAATGTACCCTTGAAAGAACTAAGGACAGTTAACATAAGTCCTATTCAAAACATACAGTCTCCAATTAACCAGAGAATCTAGGTAAGATAGACAGAATTCTCCTTTTTAATCCCCAGACCTGCTATTTCAGGCTATTTCCAAGGACTAGCAGACTGCATTAAGATGACTTAATAGAAATTAGCTAGTTTTGTCCAAAGACTCTCAACATAATTCAGGGCAGTAAAAAGAGGATGCAAATAGGTGAGGGATAAAGGATTGGATTAGTCAGAAAAGTCAGGTTTAAGTCACTGAGTCTTTAGAGAATGAAGGTTTATAAACTATTCATGCAAATCCTGATATAAGCAGGGTAACTCTCCAGGCCACCTCACTCCATGGTGATGACCCAGCAAACTGTGTATATTCTTCTTGTGGCTCAACTAACTCATGGCATCTGAGATTACTGCACCAGGAGAGGAAGACATCTGGAAGGTTGTGCACTGGCCCCTCAGTGCTTCAACAAGGAAATGACACTCATCACTGCCTTTCACAGCCTCCTGACTAAACCAACCACATGGGCTCTGGCTAAATGCAGGGGTTTGAGAAACATGAAAGTTAGATGGAGATTGGGTGAGCAGTACAATTCTCCACCACAAGAGTGAAAAAGGCATGATGAGATACCCAGTGGCTATTTTAGGGCCATCTTTAGATTCCTTCCTTGTTGAAAAGGGTTGACAAGAAATAGCGCTCAGTGATACCAGCTAAAATCTTATTTTGCTAAATTAACAAATGCTGACTCTGATTGGATATATATTTGTTATATAAATATTCATCTTTTAAAATGTTTTCTTAATATGAATTCACCCTGAATATAGAGAACCTCGGGCATCAAGAGGCTACCCATGTCAGTGTTTTCATTTACGATGTGTTGCACTATTGTTTTCTGCTCAGAACTCAGAATATATCTGAATAACGCTTCTTTGCTTAACAGAAAGCCATCTGTTTGTTTCTAGTTTTATACAAACATCAACCATTTTAAACATGTTCGATTAAGTTAATGCAGGTGCACAGGTTCCTGTGGTGTAAAGAGAAGGGTCTGGGGACGGAAACAAGGAAACAAAGCTGCCACGAAACTTATCAAGCCAGATGTCGCTTCATGATTTCCCTCTCAGGTTCAAAATTCTTCTGTCAAAGTGACAAAATCTAAGTTTCTTGGCCTGGCTGCAAGGACTTGCATACTGTGACTGTACTTTTTCAAGTTTATCTCCGATTTTCCACCACCACGAGCCCTCACATCTTCTTAGACTAGTTATTCTGTAGACCTAATAAATGCCCTTTTCATTCAAGCTTCATATTTTTCTTCTTTCTTCTGTGAAGTCCTCTTCTTGCCTCCTTGTCTCTCCCTCTCCCACTTTCCGTACTTCCTCTATGTCTGGCAACGCCTTGTTGAACTGCAGCTCTCTTCTCTAAGAACACTCCCTAGTCACCTCCAAGAATGTCTCCGTCCACTGGTTCCTGGTTCTTGTTTTTATCACTTTTTTGGCATTCATATGAACTATCCCAGGTGGCGCTAGTGGTAACGAACCTGCCTCCCAGTGCAGGAGACATAAGAGACTTGAGTTTGATCCCTGGATTGGGAAGATCCCCTGGAGGAGGGCATGGCAACCCACTACAGTATTCTTGCCTGGAGAATCCCATGGACAGTGATCCTAGTGGGCTACAGTCCATAGGGTTGCACAGAGGTGGAAAGACTGAAGCAACTTACCATTCATGCTCACCTTTTGTTGTTAATTGCAGCTTATTGAAATGGAAACAAATTCACATGCCACCCTTTTCTCTGCTTTATTTCAATACTAGAAGTTGTTGTTTAGTTGCTAAATCACGTCCTGCTCTTTTGCAGTCTCATGGACTGGAGATCACCAGGCTCTTCTGTCCATGGGATTTCCCAGGCAAGAATACCGAGTGATTGCCACTTCCTTCTCTGGGGGATCTTTCCGACTCAGGGATTGAACCCTCATTTCCTGCATTGCAGGTTGATTCTATACCACTGAGTCACCAGGCCACTGAGCCACTGTTGATTTCTAGAAGTCATTGGTTCCTATCAAATATATGGATTCTTTTTCTTCCCATAGTATTTTAAAATCAAAACAAGTGCAACTGAAGGACAAAAAATATTAAGCCATACAAGAACATACAAAGCACTTCAAGTAAGGCTGTCATATTATCAAATTGTCCCAAGAGGTATTAGCAATTTCCACTTCTATTTCCTTAACCTATCAACAGCACTGTGTACTATTTGTTTAAAGTCCACCCCATCCCACCCCAACTACTCTGTAAGCTCTAGGTGGGCAGGGGCCATTTTCTTTTGCATATATTCTCTTTTATACTACTATACTTCCTGTCTAGAAGCAAGTTCTTAATAAATATTCATCTGAAGAAATTGAAAAATTGAGGTATGTACTCCAAAAAATTAAATACTTTAATTTTGTGTATATGAATTTTTCTGTTTTATGCAATGAAAAGTCCTTTCTACCTGGCTTACTGTTTTCCCAATTTGAAAATGGGTGATTAGTTAATGTTGAATGAATGAATAAACAAAAAAATGATAGCAGTGATGACAGTAGTTTGTCTTCCTAAGCATTCAGATGAGAACTTGGTTAAGTCAGATCTTTGAAATAAAAATAACACATATTGTGGATATGGAAGCTGTGTTAGATAGAACCTTGGCCTATGACCTACTCGCTGCAGACTACTGGGCAGACCTTTCGACTTTTTGAATCCTCAGTTTTATCATCAGTAAAATGGAGATTATCCATGCAATTTCCCTTAGAGAGTTACTGCAAGAATTAAATAAAATCATCTGTAGAAAAGTGCACTGACAACTGTGATGTGTCAACGTCAGCCTTCAGATACTATTTATTCACCATTTAGCACAACTACATACACGTGTGCAGATATTACCTATTAGCTTGTATAAAGTTCATGCTGATGTGAAATTTCTTGGCTTCACCTCTTCTCTTTTTCACTTGGCTGCCAAATTCCTTTCATAAGTTCTTAGGACACAGGATGTGTTTGGGAAAGATAGTGCTCGATAAAGAGCTTTCTTTATCTCATTCACTAACAGTCCCAATTTCACCTGCTGGGAGCAAACTGTCAACCTACAGCAGCACACCAGGAAAGCACTTGGCTGAACCGAGTGACAGAGCACCAGGCTATTTTGGGGGGTCACTGTGAGCACGCAAATTCCAGCTGTGGCCTAAAGAAATAAGAATTCAGTCAACTGATGATGTTCATTGCTTGAGCTCCCGTACTCTGAGGATGACATTCTTGACTGCTGGATCATTTGAAAAGATGTACATTGCTAAATGTCTTTTTTCTAAAACAGGCTCCACCAGAGAGGGAAAATACACGTTATTTTCCAGTCATCTGACCGGAAAAATGAAATTCTGGCAAATCTACTTTTTGCCCGAAGAGCTAAAAGCTCTGAAAGCAGAGGGATTCCATCAACTGACTGGCGTCTTGGGGTGGAGTTTACAATTAAGGGTGATCTCCAGCTGGTTCAGGTTTTTCATCTTCTGCTGCGTATTGTTCAAGAGGCAACCCATGAGAATTTAATTAGCACAGTGGGGCCTCAGTGGGCACCCACCTCTCCCCCTTCTGTAATGCTAATTTGAAATATCTCCTCTTCCTTCTCAAGTTATTTTCTGAACAGTGGCAGCCAACATTTTATTACTAAAGAAATTGCCAGTAATGACCCATTTGAAAAAGCCAAGATTTCTTAATGGAGTGAGAATATGACTTACTTGCTGAGAAAATATATCAAAATAAAAGCTAGCCCTGAAATGCACCTGAACCCACTATATTAGCATTCCTGGGTGTTCTGGAAATTCTATAACAGTATTTGTGTATGCAAGATATATCCCAACAGTAATCTTAAAAATATTAAAACACACAAGGACAGAGCGTTAAGATTTCACCAAAAGGGGAAGACTTGGCCTGGAGCTACTAGTAACAAAGGAGTGGGAAGGTTGCCTTCCTATAAATAGGAGGCAAAGGAGGAAACAGATCCTCTGCTGGGGAGTTCTTTAAAATGTTTTCTCCACCTCTTCTATTATTCTGTCAGTGGCCATGTAATTCCCTCTTTTCTGCTCTTTTCAGAAGAGTATTCTATTATTATGCTTTATTTAAGAGGCTAAGATTTAGGTAAATAAACAGACACCACAGAGTTGAAGGGCAGCTGGAATGCAGGGAGGAGAAGGGAGAAATCAACACAGGAGGAGGGGCACAGAGACACAGGGACAGCAGGGCTGGAGCCAGACGTCAGGGAAACCGAGGACTGTGTGCTCATGAAAGGCTCTTACCTAAAGCTCCCAGCAGCCACTTGATATCTATAATCAAGCCATACATGACTGATTTATTAAAAAAAAAACTTATAAAAATAAGACTAAAGTCTAAGCTTTAAAAAAAGAGCAAATAAACCAATGAGATGGCAAATATTCCAGCTGCTCTAATTACGGTTGTTCCGAAAGTGACGGTTGCCAATGCCTTGTTTGGGTTCCCCTGGGCTCCCCAGGATCACATCAGCCACCTTTAGTATTTGCAGACACAAAAGTTTGCTTCAGAGGTAGGGTTTTACCCTCACACTCTGAGAATGTTTTTTAAACTACTATAGGCCAGTGAACATGCAACCATTTTTAAGCAAAATTATTGCAGCATTAAAAATGTATACCTGGATCACTTTGCTGTACATATGAAACTAACACAACATTGTTACTCAAATATACTCCAATATGAAACAATTTTTTAAAATGTACTATCTTTTAAAAATGTGGCTTCCCAAATTTTTTTTTAATGTATTATCTTTTAAAAATGTGTCTTCCCATAATTACAGTACAAAAATCTTGGAGGCTTAGGGTGGGCTAACTCTGTGTGCCACGCTACTCTCCCCACATGCCAACTGACCAACCTGTTTCCAAGAATCCTCCTAAAACAGTGAAGTCCAGCAGCCTGTCCTGTGAGTGCCCCCTGTACCTAGGGATGGGCATTATATCATCTTTAGCCGAGTCTTGACTTTAACGGCTTTTAGAAGTACCTTATTAGTGAAGGAGTGCAGATCCTACAGGATAGTGGTTTTGTTTTGTTCAGTTAATCTGTTGATGATTTTATTTTTCCCATCTTACATCCATCCTAGTTTAAATGTAATGTCAAACTGAAAGTCATTCAGCTAAAAGAAAACTTTAAGGAAAAACAAAAGAGTAAAAACAGTTAAAACAGAGAGTAGAAGCCATGTTTGATCTCCTCTTTGTCTCACATTTTTTTTTTTTTAACTTTACAATATTGTATTGGTTTTGCCATACATCAACATGAATCTGCCACGGGTATACACGTGTTCCCCATCCTGAACCCCCCTCCCACCTCCCTCCCCATATCATCCCTCTGGGTCATCCCAGTGCACCAGCCCCAAGCATCCTGTATCCCGCATCGAACCTGGACTGTCTCACATTCTGGATGCTCTATATGGTCAGCATGAACTCGCTACCTTCCCCACCCACAGTAAGTCTGTTCTGAGCTCTTCAACTACTCTCCCTGGTTCTTTGGTGATCTCCTAGTGACCACAGAGGGGGATTAGACCCTGATCTAGTGGAAGGTGATCTTACCAACAGCCTCCAGAAACTCACTGATAGCTATTACAGTAGAGCATAGACAGGGAGGAGTGAAGACTCATTAGATCCATATATAACTTTAAAATAACCCTAAACTCTGAAATCCGAGAGAAGAAAATGGCAATCCACTCCAGTATTCTTGCCTGGGAAATCCTATAGACAGAGGAGCTCGGCAGGTCCACGGGGTCTCAAAGAGTTGGACATGGCTTGGCAACTAAACAACAACAAACAAAATCTGAAATACAGATTTCTATTCAATTGTTTGTAAGAAAACACATATATTTCCATTGCAAGAACAAAAAATAAGGAACTTTATAATACCCACTCTAGTATTCTGACCTAGAGAATTATATGGACTGTATAGTCCATGGGGTCGCAAAGAGTCAGACAGGACTGAGTGACTTTTACTTTTGCACAATTGATACTATGTATAAAATATATAACTGGACTTCTCTGGCGGTCCAGTGGTTAAGAATCTGCCTCTTTATGCAGGGGACACCAGTTCATCCTTGGTCCGTGAAGATCCCACATGCTGCAGGGCAACCAAGCTTGTGTACCACACCGACTGAAGCCTGCGAGCTCTACAGCCCAATCTCTACAACAATAGAGGCCACCACAATAAGGCAATGCGCCGCAACTAGAGAGAACAACTAGACAGCAACAAAGACCCAGCACAGCCAAAAATAAAACAAATAAACAAAAAGTTAATATATATACAACTAATGAGAATATACTGTATAGTACAGGCAACTTTACTTAATGCACTGTGACAACTTGAAGGGGAAGGAAGTCCAAAAGAGAGGGGAAATATGTATATGTACAGCTGATTCATTTTTCTGTACAATAGAAACATTGTAAAGAAACTAAACCCCCAATAAAAATTAATTAAGAAAAGATTCCCCTGGAAACTTGGAAATGATGTTTTAATGCCTTAAATGAGGCATTAATCACAAATCTTTCATTTCTCATCATGTTCTTGAATACTGTACTGACTGTAGCATCACCTAACATTTTCTAAAGTTCCAGTGTAAATATAAGTGTGTACTGAATAGTTCTCTCATTAATTTAACATAGTATTTTCTATAGATGGCTACTGAAGAGCCAAGTTTCCCACGGGACCAAAAGGAATAGTATTTATGTCATTATAAGATGGGTGATAAGCCCAGTCATATCAGCCCCAGGGGAAATTTCTGGTTTCCATTTCCCCAGAGAATTAGTTTTGAACATTATCCAAACCAACAGTAATTTCTCTTAATTAATTAAAATTCTTTCCCCCAAAGAAATAATCTGTGAAGGTATCTTCAAATAAATCATGTCATTATAAGAAAGCTTCCTTAAGAGTCAAATTAAATTTCTTAATCTGATGATTTCATAACAGAAATGCAAACATTTCAAAAATTGGCACTAGAATAATGATTAGAAAATTTGGTTTTTGTCATTCTCCAAATTTCAAGAGTTGATTGAATTATATTTATTAGCAAAGAGATCTGGACTCTTCTCATATAAAAGCATGCTTGGGGCTGGTGCATGGGGATGACCCACAGAGATGTTATGGGGAGGGAGGTGGGAGGGGGGTTCATGTTTGGGAACACATGTAAGAATTAAAGATTTTAAAATTAAAAAAATAAACTATTTAAAAAAATAAATAAATAAATACAGAAAAAATTGTAAAAAAAAAAATAAAATATATAAACATTAAAAAAAAAAAAAAAGAAGTTGAGCCCAGGTTTGCTGTTACTATTGCAGTAGAGGAACGCAATAAAGAATACTGTTACTAAATCTAAAAAAAAAAAAAAAGCTTATAAAATAAATGATTGTCAAGATTTTAAAAATTTGAGTAATTTCATTATTAGTGTCCAGTGAAGGTGTTGAATGAAACAAAGCATAATTCAAGTGATATCACATACATATAACAGACTGATCAACCTTAGGCAAAAACCTGGTAAAAGCTCATGTTTTAAAGAAGTCCCACGAACATGTCTTCCAGCACCTTTACTGGGTTACAATGAACTTTCCTTTTTTTGTTAGATGGTGACTTGGCCACCTGATGCAAAGAGCCGACTCACTGGAAAAGACCCTGATGCTGGGAAAGAATGCAGGCAAAGGGAGAAGGGGGTGGCAGAGGATGAGATGACTAGGTAGAATCACCGACTCAATGGACATGAATCTGAGCAAACTCCAAAGAGCTGGACACGACTTAGCGACTGAACAACATACTGGTCGATTTTAGTGTCATTTTGCATAATGTAACTCTTGGTTTTTCCTTTATATTCTCTGCTTGTTAAATTGTAACAACTGGAAGCAATTTTCTTATATTCACACTATTCCTACCTATGAAGTGTTACCTCTGGAAGCTTCTTTTAGAAATGTGTCAGACAGCTGTACTTAGCAAAAGAAACTCATGTATTACATGCTGTTCATTACAACTCTTAATTGTTGTTGACCATGGATTTCAGCGGATGTTAACTGGTACTGTAAGCTTCATATATAACTCCACTCATTTTCTTTTTTTCTGGATAATTCTTGAGGTGGGTCACTAATACAGCAGTTACAACAAGAGGTTGCTTGACAGAGTGAAAACAAAGGCTTTGGAGCCAGCAGGACCTCTATTGTAGCAAGTCACTTAATTTCTTCACCTATAAATTGTGGATAAGAGTATCTATTAATATTTCCCTGCAGAATGCTTTTAAGAATATGGGGTAGCTTAGGGACAGCTTCTGACACATAATTTAGTGTTTGTTACGTGGTACTAGCACTACTATCCAACTTAATTAATTGGGTGGTGGTGATGGTTTAGTTACTAATTCGTTTCTGACACTTGCAATCCCGTGGACTGTAGGCCACCAGGCTTCTCTGTCCATGGGATTCTCTAGGTAAGAATACTGGAGTAGATCACCGTTTCCTTCTCCAGGGGATCTTCCCAACCCAGGAATCGAATCCAAGTCTCCTGCATTGCAGGTTGTCTCCACCATTGCAGATGTATTCTTTACCAACTGAGCCACCAGGGAAGCCCAGTGAATTGGGTAAGGCTGGTTTATCAAAACAGAGAAAAGGTGTTGCTATTTAGAATTTTTTTTTAACACTTTACAAACGTGGGTAGACATTACCATCACCTGGGATCCTAGTTAAAAAGTCAGACTCTTGGCTTCTACTCTAGGGAGTCTGATTCCAGAGGTCTGGCATAGCTCCAGGATCTATACCCTTCATAAGTGCTAAATATGATTCCTAAGAGGGTGATCTGGGGACCACAGTTTTCAAGTAACTGCTGTATAATAAATATTTAATCCTATCAGCATGTGCTGTGCTGTGCTCGGTCGCTCAGTCGTGTCCGACTTGTGACCCCATAGAATGTAGGCTGCCAGGCTCCTCTGTCCATGGGATTCTCCGGGCAAGAATACTGGAGCGGGTTGCCATTTCCTCCTCCAGTCCAACTCTTTAGCACCCCATAGACTGTAGCCCTCCAGGCTGCTCTATCCATGGAGTTTTCTAGGCAAGAACACTGCAGTGGGTTGCCATTCCCTTCTCTACCTATTGGCATAATCAGGATTATTTTGACTATCACTATATCATTTTTAAAAATGTAAGGATATCGTGCTCAAGATATTAGCTTAGTGATTGCTCTTAATACTGTTATTGTTGTTGTTTTTTTTAAAACTATGATGCTTTAACTTCCGTAAGTGATACAAAATAAATTCCAATATTTTCCCTAATAATTTATGGATTGTTTCTCTTCTCAAAAAGGTTGATTTTTAGCTTTTTGTGCATTGATAGACTGTATAAAATGTAATGAAAGCTTTGGATTCACACCCATGTAGGCGTACTGGCAGGCTACAGTCCATGGGGTCACACAGAGTTGGACATAACTGAAGTGATTGAGCATGCATGCAGGCATGACCTGCATTTATACAAAAGCTTCCTGGTTCTATTCATACACTGCCTGGGAGGCAATCGACCAAGTTAACAGCATTTAGGTTGAAGAGTTAGGTATTAACCATTTGCTGTTTAGAGAACTATTTCTGCACTCTAGATTTTTACAAGTCCAAAACATGGTTATTGTGCAATGAAAAAATAAATGTGACCTTTAAATATCTATTTATTACTTCTCAAGTAGATCTGATTGCTTATTCTGTAGGAGGGTTAGAAAAAATAGTTCTTTACAAAATTGAATTGGGAAATTCTAATAAGGAGGCTGTCTAGTCTATGAAAAGAACACAAGTTTCTACTGCAGATAATAGGGAATTTGATAAAAGCAAACTTTAAATTAAATAAATTAAATAAAAGCAAACATTAAATTCTATCATAAGTTTCGTCAAAACAGCTATGTACTACCCAGCAACTGTGATCTTCTGTAATGCATCAAAGCCCTAGGAGAGAACTGTAGGCAATGCCCAGTCTTTTTGTTTGCATTACCCTTGGGATTAAAATACTTCAATAGTCCAGTGCATTTAGGAAAAAGACCAAAACCATTTCCCTGTCTTGGGGTACCTGGCTTTACTTATAGCTCCAGCATCATTTTATACCATGCTCCCCTTCCCCGCAGTTCTCTGTTACACTGGTTCCTGCCCTCTCCCCACCCCAACCCCCAATATGCCATGCTCCTATAGCCACAGGGCCTTTACACATTCTTTTACTACACTTAGAATGCTCTTTTCTGCCCTCTTTACCTGGTTAAAATTGAATGTGGCTTCCCTGGTGACTCAGCTGGTAAAAAATCCGTCTGTAATGTGGGAGACCTGGGTTTGATCCCTGGGTTGGGAAGATCCCCTGGGGAAGGGAACAACTATCCACTTCAGTATTCTGGCCTGGAGAATTCCATGGACAGTATAGACCACAGGGTCACAAAGAGTCAGACACGACTGAGCGACTTTCACTTTAACTGTTTAAGTATCACTTATTTGAAGATCACAGCTAAATTATCCTCCCGACAAGGTCAATTCCTGAACCTCTCCTACACAGCCCTTATCACAGTTCTGTTAATAATTCTGTTTTTATTTATGTGACTATTTGATTATCAGTTTATTCCCCACTAAACTGTGAGCTTCATGAGGACAAGGATTATAACTGTTTTTGCTACCCAGGCCATAAGGACTTGGTTCCCCAAGACTACTTATTAACCATATGGACAAATGAATAAAAGAATGAATGAATGCTTGCTTCATATTGAATGATGCTTGCATCTAAAATAATAAGAAACAATAAGTATCTAGATAAAGGTCTAGGAGTACCTCTTGAGCTTCAGTTTCAGGTGCATAAAAGGAGAGCATTTGAGTAAATAATCACTGGGCTCAGTTTCAGCTTTAAAAATCAGTGAAAGTCGCTCAGTCATGCCCAACTCTTTGTGACCCCATGGGCTATACAGTCCATGGAATTCTCCAGGCCAAAATACTGGAGTGGGTAGCCTTTCCCTTCTCCAGGGGATCTTCCCAGCCCAGGGATCAAACCCAGGTCTCCTGCATTGCAGGCAGATTCTTTACCAGCTGAGCCACAAGGGAAACCCAAAAATACCGGAATGCGTAGCCTACCCCTTCTCCATCAGATCTTCCCGAACCAGGATTTGAACTGGAGTCTCCTGCATTGCAGGTGGATTCTTTACCAATTTAACTATCAGGGAAGCCTCCTAAAATCAGTGATTTAACATCAAATGCTCATCAAGTAATACAAAATGAATTAACCAAATGAGGCAAATCCATTGGGTGAAATGTTATGCAGTTAGAAAAGCAATAAGTACTTATACTTACTGCAACACAGATGACCCTGGAAATACTATGCTGAGTAAAAGAAGTTTCTCACAAAAGCCTATGTTGTATTACTTTATTTACATTAATTGTCTAGAAGAGGCAAATCCAGAGACAGAAATTAGATTAGCAATTTCTTGGGGAGATCCCCTGGAGGAGGAAATCACCACCACTCAAGTATTCTTGCTGGGAAAATCACATGGATGAGCAGCCTGGTGGGCTACAGTCCATGAGGTCACAAAGAGTCAGACATGACTGAGTGAGCAAGCATGTGAGCATGCTGTTGTGCATGCGCGTGCACACACACACACACACACACATAGGGTATACGGGAAGTGGAAATGGGGAGTGACTGCTAACAGGTATGGGGTTTCCATGGGGGTGATGAAATGTTCTCAAATTAGTTAGTAGTACAATTAGATGATTGCATAACTCTAAAATCACTGAATTATGTATTTAAAACATTCAATTTTATATGTGTGTTATATTGCAATGTAGCTATTATTAAAAAAAATCAGTGACCTAGTGGCTACATTAATTCATAGTGTTAACGTTAAAAACTAAAATAATTCAGTAAATATTAATTTTTAAAGATATTTGTTTTCAAAGAGTTAAGCCTAAGCAGTGGAAAATCCTTCCTATAATAGAACAAAACATTCAGAATATTCATTCTGAATATTACTTCTTTTGATACTATATATTAGACACTTAATTATATACCTAGACCTTGTCCAAAAAAAATGCATGAAACGCCCTCTCTGACTTCATTCTATAGTAATAGAGATTTATTGAAGGTTTTAGGTAAGATGTTATAAATCACTTGTGTTTTAGGAGGATTAATCTTGACTCGAAGTGGATGAGCTCATCAACTGTGTGAAATGAACATCTTGGGATGGACCAATGGTAGGGTGGCAGGGTTAGAAAAGCTAGTGAACCGAGTAATGAAGAAACAAGACAAGCTAGCATTGCAGAATCCAGTGAAGAAGAAGATTTCAAGAAGAACTGGTATCCCTGAATAGTTCTCTTATGTACGTGTATAATATTTAATCTTTGACAATCTCATAATGTTTTATAACGTGTCTGAGGTCTCACCGTCAGCTGTGGGAGGCAAAGTCAAGACTGAAATCAAGTTTTCAGTGTTCTTTCTACTGTATCATTGCTGTGACAAAGGGAAGTCATTCAGCATGAAGGCTAAGAGGCAACCATTCAGCATTTTAATAAGATTAACACAGGGGTCTCTAAAATAACATTTCAGCAAGGAGTAGGGTGAAAAGAGAACCATTCTGTGAAATGCGAAGAAGCGAATGGGACAGATAAACAAGGCAGTAAGTGGAGAGGACCTGTTAAAGGAGTTTGGATAGCAAAGGGAATGAGAAGGCGGTAGAAGCCGTAGTTAGGAACAGGACCAGGTTTAAGCAGTAACTTTCAGCCTGGGACTTTCAGAATGAGGATTCTGGAGTAAAAAGGTACCAGACTAGTCAGGATCCAGCAACGGAGCATACCCGGAGGAGTAAGGCAGCCATATGCTATTACACTGAGACTACTGAAAGCTAGGGAATAATTCACAATGTTTTCAAAGTCTGTTTGATATGGACTGGCTCTAAGATCAAATTTCATACTATCTCTTCAGTAACTTATCTTAGTCGATGAAACAGTCATTTCTCCTTGTATTTAAGTATACATCTCTTATGATAGTGGCAGAAAAAAAAAACACACAAAATATTCAGAACATCCCTTTATCTTTGAAAATGTTTTAAATGTTAAATTGTATCCAATGTTTATATATTTCCTAACTCTACTTGAAAGTAGAAGGCCACTGGAAATGTCCCTTAAATATGTATGCTGCTGCTGCTGCTGCTGCTGCTGCTGCTAAGTCGCTTCACTTGTGTCTGACTCTGTGCAACCCCTTAGATAGCAGCCCACCAGGCTGCCCCGTCCCTGGGATTCTCCAGGCAAGAAAACAGGGGTGGGTTGCCATTTCCTTCTCCAATGCATGAAAGTGAAAAGTGAAAGTGAAGTCGCTCAGTCGTGTCTGACTCTTCGGGACCTCATGGACTGCAGCCTACCAGGCTCCTCTGTCCATGGGATTTTCCAGGCAAGAGTACTGGAGTGGGGTGCCATTGCCTTCTCCGTAAATATGTATAATATAATACAAAATGTGCTAGAGATTAGATGGGTTTTGTTGTCATTTCATTATACTAATTATAAGATGCTATTAGTTTTTCTGATCATTAAAAATAGAACAACTTCAAAATGCACTTAAGGCTAACAAATATTTCTGCTTTAGTTTAATAGGAAGACAACAGCAAATGATCCATTTAGTATCATTAATGCTGTAAGTTTACTGTCGATTCCTCTTAAAATACAAATATCAGTCCTGCTTTACCATATGCCATTTGAGTCACTCGAGCATTTGGCTTTCTGCTGTGGTTATTGCTTCTTTAAATGACAATTATGCAGTTACTCAGCTTCAAAAAGGAAAGGCAGCCTCATAGATGCAAAAATAAATGACTCACAGACATGATCTCAACTATCAAATGTCAATTATTTATTATATTTAAAATGATGTCATCAAAACAAAAGAAGGGTTTGTACAGGTTTTTTTAGATATTATCTATGTGCCCAACCTAATAGTGATGGATGCCTGTTAAATAGTTTCTGATTACAGTGGGTGCACAGAGTGAATCTACTATATTTTTAACACTTCTTCAATTTCCTTATTCTTTCTTCACATGTTACTACAAAGAGGAAACCTGCCCTTTTTCTGTGCCTGAATACTAAATAGGTGTAGTCATACCAGGCAACTCTGTATATTTCTGTATTTGTTTTTTTTTTAACCTTGGGCGTGTATTTAGACACAGTTTTCAAACAAGTTTTCCAAAAGAATCAGAAATCAGAAAGATTGAGCAACTTACTACTAATGGCCCTCTGTTATGGTATTAAGCAAATGGATATTTTATTAAAGAAAAGGCTTGATATATGATTTTACATTAGGAAGATCATTTTCCCAATTTGGAAAATTTCTTTTCAATTTGATTCTCTCATCATAGCATGAACGCTGGTCACGGACTAATGAACTGAACACTGATAAAACGAGTATGCCTGAGAACAGCCATCTGTTCTCTGGTTAACACTAGCTTCTATCCCTTCTTAGAAGGTCAAAGTCTTGTTCTTTAGTTGATCCCCAGATGACTGTCTAAGGTGTTAATATAGGACAGTGCAACCTGAATTTAATACCATCAACTGCAAGTTGAAATTCCAAGTCTTGCAAAGATGCAGGATTTCCTGAAGAGCATGAAGGTGATGTTAGAGAAATGGTCCAGTAACAGACAAACTATGGAAAAAATGAAGACCTGGTATGATTAGATCAATTTCTCAGGGAAGAAAAGAAAATTCACAAGGATGAGGACATAATACTCACTTTAGCAGATAATTATTTGTATATTATAATAAAGAAACTAAGAAAAATTGATTAAGCTCTTGAACTTTTTACAAAAACATCTCTTTTTAAGGAGACACTGTAAAGGTCAAATGGAACGTGAAGGATGAACTGTTTTCTAATATTTGTGGTGAAATGATTCTTAACGACAACAAAAAACATGTGATTCATTCCTTTTTTTTAGACTCTGCATATCGTTATAATTATAAAAATTTCTATAAAGAATGATAGTAAACTTGTAACATCTAATTTTACATTTTCAAATTAAAACTTGTCTCACACTTTTTTTTACTATGCTTTTAATGAAATTTGATCTGTGTTTGAAGATGAGTTATATTAAACGTCCCCTACTCTGATACCAATTATTGTCAGTTAATGAGGGCCTCTTCTACATGTTTAATGCAAAAGATCTAATTTTAAATAAATCTATTTCAATAAATGCTGTCTAAATGTCATACAAAACTAAGATACTGGATTATCACTGAAATAGTTTAGTGGAAAAAAACTACTAATTAATAGCCGGTGAAAAAACTGCATTTAAAAAACTGTTTTCTAGAACAGCTTGGTTACTTCTATCTAAATATTTCTTCTTTCAGAGCTTATTTATTCATTTTTGGATTCTCTCTTCGTATATTTCTGCTGCACTAACTAAAATATAGTGGGAAATCCCTGATTATGTTTAAAATCTCCACCTCTTTGGTTGTGCATAATATACCATAACCCTATAGTCTTGTCAACAGCCCTTTAAGTTCCTAGCATTCCTGTAGGGAGGCCATTAAATGTGGGAGTTATTTCAGTAGCAGAAGTATTCTGTTTTGGGATTTGCCGACACCAACATTTTATCTTTCCTGTCCCCTTCTACAACATGCTTAGCAAACTGTAATTATCAGTATTTTCTTTTATAGCAGGATAATTATTTGTTATTTTTGCTTAAGCAATAAAAGAACCTAGCAGAATTCTCCCTGCAAACAAGATTTGCGTGCAAAGCATTAAAGGCTTGCCTGCCTGCACAATATAGGAAGATTCCATAAAACAGAATGCCATTATAAGTTACTCCAATAAAATAACAGACAATTTTATGGAAATCCTTGACAAAAAGCTTCTGAGAGAGAGCAAGATAGTCACACTGAAGATCTTGCTTTTCTTAGTTCCAATTATATTTTAACTACAGATGTTCATACCACAGAATAAATATATCATTAAAATGAATGTTGGTAAGATTCATAAGATAGGAGCAAAATCCTTTTTTGCTACCGTTTATGATTATGTAGCTAGGGTACTGAACTTCCTGTGCGATAGTCATTTTACTTAACTCAAGGGTCAAACTACCAAATTAGCTCATCTGGATTAGGGCAGATTAAGACAAGGATTTGTACAGCATTCTTATTTCAAGGGCACTGGGCACAGATTTAATGAACACCTCAGTATCTGCTAACAATACTAAATTGAAGCTATGATTAAACAAATGCAATAATCCTAACAATGCAAGTCTGTGCATCTGTCTTGGTCCCTACCCTGATCGGTAGCCTCATTTCTGTACCTCTCCTTAATGCTGCAAAGATCCAGTGGTTCTCAGAGCTAAATTATTGCAGACTAGTGAACGCACACAGTATGCAAAACAAAATCCTCCAGCAGACCATGAGTCCTGCCAAAGCTCAGCAAGGCAGAACCTTCAGCTCACTGGAATGTGTAACATGTCCCCTCAGGCGACTTCACACTTCTCTCTCCAGCAAAAGGAGGACATCTGTGGTTTTACCTTGGCATTATACAAACATTCCAAATCTTTTTTTTTTTTTTTTGCCACCTGAGCACACACACCCCTAAGATTGTTAGAATCAATTTTGAAACCAGTGGCAGCAATCGTGGGTTATTTCACAGATAAAAAGATTGAGACAGTAACTAACAAGACGTTTTCTCTTATAGTATTGTATTTATTTCAAAAATTGAGAGATTCTGTCAAAAATGTATAGAAGTATGGCTCCTCTGTTATGCGGTCAAAAGATGGTACAAGAGATGAGAAATGGTTATAGAGGGATTAAAGAGTGGGGCTAATGCTTCTCCCCACTTGGCTATTAACAAGGAGCAAAAGAAGCTGCCCACCATCAAGCAGAAAAGATTTGAAAATGTGCCCTTGAATGTTCACTGTGCCCTGCTTCCCCCTTTCTATACATACAAGGTCAATAGTCTGTGCTAAGTCCCACTTTCCATAAGTTTCTACATCAAATGAAGTGAAGTGAAGTTGTTGAGTCGTGTCCGACTCTTTGCGACCCCATGGGTTGTAGACTACCAGGCTCCTCTGTCCATGGGATTTTCCAGGCAATAGTCCTGGAGTGGATTGCCATTTCCTTCTCCAGGGGATCTTTCCAACCCAGGGATCGACCTGGGTCTCCCGCATTGTAGACAGACACTTTACCGTCTGAGCCACCAGGGAAGTCAAATGAGACAATAACAATGAAATCACACTGGAGATGGCCAAGTTCTTTGTTATCAATTAGTGCCATAGTCTCCTTGGGCATCTGTCATGAGCAACATGCTAAGCAGAAAAAAATGATAATAGCCATGCCAGATTGTACTTCCGTATTGTATGATAGCTTAAATAAATAAAGGGGTTGATTCTGCCCAGAAACTTCTTATTCAGATCAGTTCTGAAGCCAAGATCTGAATAAGTAATCCTACTCAACTATTTTTGTCCCATGCTTGAAGCTGTTTGGACTCCTGGTAGGGCTGAGTGAAAGAATGACTATGCATACTGAGTGGTCCTCTTTGTTAAGGATGTCTTACCTTTCTTTGATTTGTAAGGTTAAGCAGTTTCTATTGTAAATGGTCTCAGTTCCAGCTATGGACTTTTGAACTGAGATGTCAGTCTGAGTCATTAGCCTTCCTCCTGGGGCTGCCAGCACTGTGTGGTCACCAGAGCATCTCTTGCCATTTTGCTTCCTATATCCAGAAAACAGGGCATGTTGCAAAGCTATTTGAAGATCTGGTAGCAAATTTCCAATGTGTAATATTTACTGTATGCAGGTCAAGAAACAACAGTTAGAACCAGATATGTAACAATGGACTGGTTCAACATTGGGAAAGGAGTATGTCAAGGCTGTGTTTTGCCACCCTGCTTTTTTAACTTATTTGCAAAGTAAATCATGAAAAATGCCCGGGTGGATGACTCAAAAGCTAGAACCAAGACTGCAGAGAGAAATATCAACAACCTCAGATATGCAGATGATACCACCCTAATAAGTCTATGCCCTGACCAGTAATGCTGAAGAACCTGAAGCTGAATGTTCTGTGAAGACCTACAAGACCTTCTAGAATTAATACCCAAAAAAGATGCACTTTTCATTATAGTGGACTAGAATGCAACAGTAGGAAGTCAAGAAACATCAGGAGTAACAGGCAAATTTGGCCTTGGAGTACAAGATGAAGCAGGGCAAAGGCTAATAGAGTTCTGACAAGGGAACACACTGGTCATAGCAAACACCCTCTTCCAACACAAGAGAAGACTCTACACATGGACATCACCAGATGGTCAACACTGAAATCACATTGATTATATTCTTTGCAGCCAAAGATGGAGGTCTATACAGTCAGCAAAAACAAGACTGGGAGCTGACTGTGGCTCAGATCATGAACTCCTTATTGCCAAATTCAGACTTAAATTAAAGAAAGTGTAAAAACCACTAGACCATTCATATGACCTAAATCAAATCCCTAACAATTATACAGTGGATATGAGAAACAGATTTAAGGAACTAGATCTGATAGAGAGTGCCTGATGAATTATGGACAAAAGTTAGTGACACTGTAAAGGAGACAGGGAGCAAGACCATCCCCAAGACAAAGAAATGCAAAAAAAGCAAAATGGCTGTCTGAGGAAGCCTTACAAATAGCTCTAACAAGAAGAGAAGCCAAAAGCAAAGGAGAAAAGGAAAGATATACCTATTTGAATGCAGAGTTCCAAAGAACAGCAAGGAGAGACAAGAAAGCCTTCCTTGGTGATCAGTGCAAAGAAATAGAGCAAAACAATAGAATGGGAAAGACTAGAGATCTCTTCAAGAAAATCAGAGATACCAAGGGAACAGTTCATGCAAAGATGGGCTCAATACAGGACAGAAATGGTATGGACCTAACAGAAACAGAAGACATTAAGAAGAGATGGCAAGAATACACAGAAGAACTGTACAAAAAAGATCTTCACGACCCAGGTAATCACAATGCTGTGTTCACTCGCCTAGAGCCAGAAATCCTGGAATGTGAAGTCAAGTGGGCCTTAGAAAGCATCACTACGAACAAAGCTAGAGGAGGTGATGGAATTCCAGTAGAACTGTTTCAAATTCTAAAAGATGACGCTGTCAAAGTACTGCACTCAATATGTCAGCAAATTTGGAAAACTCAGCAGTGGCCACACAACTGGAAAAGGTCAGTTTTCATTCCAATCCCAAAGAAAGGCAATGCCAAAGAATGCTCAAATTACTGCATAATTGCACTCATCTCACACGCTAGTAAAGTAATGCTCAAAATTCTCCAAGCCAGGCTTCAGCAATACGTGAACTGTGAAATTCCAGATGTTCAAGCTGGTTTTCAAAAAGGCAGAGTAACCAGAGATCAAATGACCAACATCTGCTGGATCATGGAAAAAGCAACAGAGTTCCAGAAAAAACATCTATTTCTGCTTTACTGACTATGCCAAAGCCTTTGACTGTGTGGATCACAATAAACTGTGGAAAATTCTTCAAGAGATGGGAATACCAGACCACCTGACCTGCCTCTTGAGAAACCTGTATGCAGGTCAGGAAGCAACAGTTAGAACTGGACATGGAACAACAGACTGGTTCCAAATAGGAAAAGGAGTACGTCAAGACTGTGTATTGTCACCCTGCTTATTTAACTTATATGCAGGGTACATCATGAGAAACGCTGGGCTGGAAGAAGCACAAGCTGGAATCAAGATTGCCAGGAGAAATATCAATAACCTCAGATATGCAGATGATAACCACCCTTGCAGCAGAAGGTGAAGAAGAACTAAAGAGCCTCTTAGTGAAAGTGAAAGAGGAGAGTGAAAAAGTTGGCTTAAAGCTCAACATTCAGAAAACAAAGATTATGGCATCTGGTCCCATCACTTCATGGCAAATAGATGGAGAAACAGTGGAAACTCTGGCAGATTTTATCTTTTTGGGCTTCAAAATTACTGCAGGTGGTGACTGCAGCCATGAAATAAAAAGGCGCTTACTCCTTGGAAGAAAAGTTATGACCAACCTAAATAGCATATTAGAAAGCAGAGACATTACTTTGCCAACAAAGGTCTGTCTAGTCAAGGCTATGGTTTTTCCAGTAGTCAGGTATGGATATGAGAGTTCAACTATGAAGAAAGCTGAGCACCAAAGAATTGATGCCTTTGAACTGTGGTGTTGGAGAAGACCCTGAGAGTCCCTTGGACTACAAGGAGATCAATCCTGGGTGTTCATTGGAAGAACTGAAGTTGAAGCTGAAACTCCAATACTTTGGCCACCTGTTGTGAAGAGCTGACTCATTTGAAAAGACCTTGATGCTGGGAAAGATTGAGCGCAAGAGGAGAAGGGGACGACAGAGGATGAGATGGTTGGATGGCGTCACCGACTCAATGGCCATGAGTTTGGGTAAACTCCGGGAGCTGGTGATGGACAGGGAGGCCAGGCATGCTGCAGTCCATGGGGTCACAAAGAGTCGGACACGACTGAGCAACTGAACAGAACTGAATCACCCTTATGGTAGAAAGTGAAGGGGAAATAAAGGGTCTCTTGATAAGGGTGAAAGATGAGAGTGCAAAGCATAGCTTAAAACTCAACATTCAAAAACTAAGATCATGGCATCCAGTTCCATAGCTTAATGCAAATAGATGGGGAAAAGGTGGAAACAGTGGCAGATTTTATTTTATTAGGCTCCAAAATCACTGTGGACAGTAACTGCAGCCAAAAAACTAAAAGACGCTCCTTGGGAGAAAAGCTATGACAAACCTAGACAGTTTATTACAGTGTATTACAAAGCAGAGACCTTTGCTGACAAAGGTACTTATGTAAAGCAAGCTGAGAGGTGAAGAATTGATGCTTTCCAACTGTGGTGCTACAGAAGACTGTTTAGACCCCCTGGAGAGCAAAGAGATCAAACAAGGCAATACTAAAGGAAATCAACCCTGATATTCATTGGAAGGACTGACACTGAAGCAGAAGCTCCAATACTTTGGCCACCTAATGCGAAGAGCCAACTCGTTGGAAAAGATCCTGATGCTGGGAAAGATTGAGGGCAGGAGGGGAAGGGGACAACAGAGGATGAGGTGGTTGGATGGCATCACCGGCTCGATGAACATGAATCTGAGCAAACTCCAGGAGATAGTCAAGGACTGGGAAGCCTGGTGTGCTGCAGTCCATGGGGTTGCAAAAAGTTGGAGACGACTTAGGAACTGAACAACAACCATATTTACTTCAGAGAACTGGCACCAAGCTCCATAAGTAGCTCTTCACTTTAATGAAAATCCTAATGGGGTAGAGATGAAAGCAGTCTTTCAGCCCCTTTCTTGTTTACCCATCTCTTCCCCTCTCTGATCTTAAAAATGTAATTATAGGAAATGAGACCACTAGGCAACTGAAACTAAATCCTGACTTATGCTTTCCTAAATGTACACCATGCCTTGCCTAACCTGTCGACTCTTTTTCGAGATAAAAGAAGTTAGGAATGAAGAATTAAGTAGTTAAAGAATGATCTGCTCTCTAGCCCCAGCAGCCCTCTTAAGATTCCTGCAGGCTTATCACTTGGGTGAGACAGCATTTCAAGAGAGTCAGCTTGTTTGCACACAATGGAGAATGATGCAAAACTCAACCTCCTGCCTCCATGATTCACTGAGATTCTTCCCCTTCCTGATTTTTTCCTTTAAAATCTGTCATAGCTGAGGGTGGGAGGGGAGTTTGGGGGAGAATGGATACCTGTATATGTGTGGCTGAGGCCCTTCCCGGTTCACCTGAAACTACACAACATTGTTTGTTAATCGGCTATACCCTAATACAAAATAGAAAGTTCAAAAAAAAAGACTGTCAGTGGTTGACCAAAATCTTCAGAGTTGGTCTCTGGACACAAGTCCACCTTCTTCCCAGAATGCCAGCTTTCCTTTTTAAAACACTTTGACTTTCTACTGACAGTTGCTTCTCCAATTGGTCTGTGAGTGGCGAGCAGCTGAACCTGAGTTTGGTAAGAAAGAGTCCAGTTTGGGCATGCTCAGAGTCGACCTGGTTCTTACAATAACCTGAGTCTTCTTGGTCTCTTTCAATTGTCAGGAGAGCTGGTTCCTGTTCTTCTAGCTCATTAAAAGAGATTGCCACAGGAAATACGTACTTTCATCGAAGTAGATATTAACTATCAATACTAGTAAAATAAGTCTAGGATTTATTTCTGTATTAATCTTCCGATTTGCAGAAGCTCTTCAAAGTGCTGGGGTTCTGATCCAGTGAGCTTAGGAAAGGTTCAATCTTCTGACAGCTCAGGGAGGCCAAGCTAATCTTCTGACAGCTCAGAGAGGCCAAGGTGACTCAGGGCCAGTTGAAGAGGAGCATGTGAAATAAAACGTGGTGTTTTCATCAGCATTTAGTCTGTCACTGAATGGGTAGCCTACTGCCTCTTGGCATATTTACTAATTCTACTGAAATGAATTTGAAGATAAACATTTTTAGTAGTTTTATATTTGTTTTAAAAGACAACGACATTTTTAGCCTCAATTGTAGAGGCAATCTGCCAACTTTTTCTTTTTAACTGAGAGTTGATTTGTTTCATTTTGGGGGAGAATATAAAAAGCAAATATATAGTTGAGCCTCATTTGAGCTGAAAACTGAAGCTTTAGATATATCAGGCAATTTTCTTTCAGATTAGATTAAAAGATCAACTGGTAGTTTAGAACAACAACAACAACATTATATGCTTGAGCAAAATGTTGTGTAAATTAGTTTTGGAGATTTTTCACACAAAAGGGGTCTGTGAATAGAGGAATTTATGAAGCTGAACCTTAGAGCTTGGAAGAGTTTATGCACATCACATAAGTAAACAACCCCTTTCCTGAAATGCCATTAAGCAGAGAGTCTGTTTTACAATAATTTTAGTTTATAAATAAAAAGCGTCTTTGAAAATTAAAATTTAGAGGACCAAGATGCTGAATATCCCTTATCCTTTCTTATTTCTAGGTCTTAACAGAAAAATACATTTCGTGTCAAAGGAGACTCAACCTTCCAGAACTGATTCGCAGGAAACTTACGAACCATTCTTGATGAAACCCAGAATACATCAGTGTTTCTCGCATTTATATACTTGGTAAGTCATTAGCAACAAACGGGTGAAAAGACATAAAAAAATTAAACTCCCAGGAGCAAATCTCCACAGCATATTAATTTACAAGGTCATTGTATTTTGGATATAATCCATAAAATTCTCCTTGTAAATAATAAATATTTATTCACATTTTAAAAAAACAATATTTTACGTGTGAAGGAATATTAAATATCTCATGAAAATAAATAGCATTTCCCCTCTAGATTCAAAAATTTATTTTCCTGACATGCAACATAGTCAGAGTCAAACCCAAAAAGAACAAAGAATAACTCTTTAGAAAAATGTTCCAAAAATGAAATCCTACATTATTTTGACAAAAAATAAAAGAAAGAAAACAAGAGGGAGAACTGGAACAGATTAACTGACAAACTATAACTAGTGTTTGTCACTAACTGTAAATATAAGTAAAAACAACTGGAATACCAGCTTCCATTTATTGACCATAACTAAGAACATGCAGTAGAAATATCATTAAGTAGGAGGTCTGTTTTCTAACCTAATTTTAATTCATAGATACAAAGCCTAAGTCTTTAAAAATTAAAATTTGACATCTGGTCCCATCACTTCATGGCAAATAGATGGAGAAACAGTGGAAACAGTGGCAGACTCTATTTTTTCGGGCTCCAAAATCACTGCAAATGGTGACTGCAGCCATAAAATTAACAGATGCTTACCCCCTGGAAGGAAAGTTATGATCAACCTAGACAGCATATTAAAAAGCAGAGACATTACTTTGCCAAAAAAGGTCCGTCTAGTCAAGGCTATGGTTTTTCCAGTAGTCATGTATGGACCTGAGAGTTGGACTATAAAGAAAGCCGAGCGCTGAAGAACTGATGCTTTTGAACTATGTTGTTGGAGAAGACTCTTGAGAGTCCCTTGGACTGCAAGGAGATCCAACCAGTCCATCCTAAAGGAAATCAGTCCTGAATATTCATTGGAAGGACTGATGCTAAACCTGAAACTCCAGTCCTTTGGCCACCTCATGAGAAGAGTTGACTGATTTGAAAAGACCCTGATGCTGGGAAAGATTGAAGGCAGTAGGAGAAGCGGACGACAGAGGATGAGATGGTTGGATGCATCACCAACTCAATGGCCATGCACTTGGGTAAACTCTGGGAGTTGGTGATGGACAGGGAGGCCTAACGTGTTGCAGTCCATGGAGTCGCAAAGTGTCGGACATGACTGAGCAACTGAACTGAACTATGTCAAAATCTTGCAAGGTACTTCACAATCAATGTGACCTTTATGCCTCATAACAACTCTGAGTCAAGTATGATTGAAACTTACTGTTGAGAAATCTGTTCCCCCAGATGCATAAACCTGAACTGACATGAACTATTAGTCTCTCAATAATATGCTTGCTAGTCATAAAAAAAAACTGAGCATGAATCTGTGCACGCAAATTAAGCACAACCTGAACTTCCAGGAAGGGCTACATAATCACAATCCTGGTTTAACCGATGGACCCCTGAGGGAAGCCACAGTGCAGCATTTGCAATCAGGTCAGCCCCAGCAGAACCAACACTTACTTGCTCAGTATTCTCCAACTCTTTGCGACCCCAGGGACTTGTATCCCATCAGGCTTCTTTGTCCATGGAATTCTCCAGGCAAGAATGCTGGAGTGGGTTGCCATTTCTTTCTCCACAGGGGTTGAACCCACGAATCTTATTGTTTTTCTGCATTAGTAGGTGGGTTCTTTACCACTAGTGACACCTGGGAAGCCTACTAACATCTAGGGGATGGTGGTTTAGTTGCTAAGCCATATCTGACTCTTGGGACTTCACGGACTATAGCCTACCAGGCACCTTTGTCCATGGGATTTCACAGGCAAGAATACTGGAGTGGGTTGCCATTTCCTTCTCCAGGGGATCTTCTCAACCCAGGAATCAAACCCAGGTCTCCTGCATTGAATCCTCAGGCAGGTTCTCTACTGACTGAGCCATGAGAAAATCCCTCATAGCTAACACCTAGGGAAGCCTGCAAATTCCAGGCACCAGCCTCCAAGCTCACCCATGTTGTCTTGGTTCCACCGGCCCCACAAGGAGATGTGTCACTTTTGATTCTGCAACAGGGGCTGATAGACAGCTCCTGGTAAAGATCACATCTATGAGGCCAGAGGTAGAGTGGAAAATAATTACTCAATAAGTCACCTTCCTTAGAATCAGGCAATAAAGGACCCTGGTAACTCTGGAGACTGGTATGGGATTTTATTGCAGATTCGGAGGGAAAAAAATCTATCCAGAACTGGTTCTGGTGGTGAATGACCCCAGAAGCAGGTTGTAGAGCAGATAAATCCTATTAAGCCATCTGGGAGGAGTGAGAGCAGCTGGTAGGTCTGGAGGCTGAAATAGCTAGGAAAGGCTCCGAAAAATCTGCATTGCAGATAAGCCTCAATGGAGACAGCTGGAACTCTTAACATCTCCCCAAGCCAGCTTCTCTCCTTAAGAGCAGAGTGCCTCAGGTGGTATAATTTAGAATGTATACAATTTACAGGCTTTTCTGGTGACCTTGGGTGGTTTAAAATAATTCCACTTTTTGTCTTGCTGCTTTTCACCTGACAGTATCTTTTTTTGTGTTGGTGGGGTAGGCAGAACAGAGCAGAGGCACACAGTAAATCTTGCTCCTTTTGTAAATCTTATCTTTTATTTAGTGTTAGGTTTTGTCTTTAGCCAATTTATATCACAGCATCAACAACATAAACTACTGAGAATCTGCTGTGTCTGTTAAGAAAGGGGTGGAGAAATATAAACTTGGAAAGTCATA